>NC_048899.1:32208971-32485094 GCF_011077185.1 Oxyura jamaicensis | reverse complement strand
TTTTTCTTTTTCTTTTTCTTTTTCTTTTTCTTTTTCTTTTTCTTTTTTTTTCTTTTTCTTTTTCTTTTTCTTTTTCTTTTTCTTTTTCTTTTTCTTTCTCTTTCTCTTTCTCTTTCTCTTTCTCTTTCTCTTTCTCTTTCTCTTTCCCTTTCTCTTTCTCTTTCTCTTTCTCTTTCTCTCTCTTTCTCTTTCTCTTTTTCTTTCTTTCTCTTTCTCTTTTTCTTTCCCTCTCTCTCTCTTTTTTTTTTTCCTCTTCCCCTTCTCTCCTTTTCCTTTCCTCTCTTCCCCTTTATCTCCCTCTTCTAATGTCAAGTGAAATCTAATACCTGTATTTTGGTTTTGAACACATGGGCACTTCTGAGAGTCATTTTAGCTGTGTCTTGAAAAGGACATAGAGGTTGGAAAAGGAGGCAATGGGGACAGGGTGGGAAAGAGCAAGATTACAGTGTCACTATTCCGGTCTGTAAAAATCTTGTCACTGACTATTCCTTGTCTGCCTCTCTCCTGGTAAATGTCATTGTGCAGACAGTGAGCAGACAGCATGCATAGTAGTTTATTTTGAGTTAATGGGCTGGTGGAACTTGAAACTGTGCACCATGATTAAGAAAGTTTTTTTCATTTTCTTCTCACCATTTTTCTTTGCAGAAGCATCAATTATTCATGGCTCAGTCATACCTTGGGAAAAGAAGAAGAGAAATGTACTCAGTTTATGGGAAGCTCCTATATGCAACTGCCAGGAACAAGAAGTGAAATGAAAAAGAATGCAATGCCTATTTGCAGAAAATGCATCTTGGTGTACCTTTTGTATCACAATGACTGTAGCTCCATGTAGAATTGATTTACACAATGCATTTGAAAAGGAAACCCAGGAGAGTAGGTATACATTTTTGGGGGCAAATGTCACAAAACACTGTTGATAAGAGACTCAGAAAAAAATTCTGTAGACATCCTGCCATCCTGAAGGCAATGAAATATCAATGAGGGTAGTGCAGTAGAAACCATGGCTTGAGAGGAAAAAGAATCTTTCATTCAAAACCCCAAAGATCTCTTCACCATTAAAATTCAGCGCACTTTCAGAAAACAGACTGAAGGAGGAATCAAATAGAGTTTTATGACTTTATAACTTTTACCAGTCTTTTTAAGCTCTCAATTATTGCTCACTCTTCAAAGACAGTCTATGGCATTACAGAATATCAAAGGAGCAGTCTGAAAAAAGTAAGCTTTGAGAACCAACTATGAGAAAGCACTAGTAACAGAACACAAAAAGCAACAAAATGCATTTATCAGCTTATCAGGACTCTAAGAATTGATTCAGAGAGGAGCAGCATGCCTTCACAACATTTCCTGATGTTAAATCACCTGTCAGGAGTCCTTGGGGAACACCTGTGTAACTAAAATCAATACATACATCCAAGTACAAAAGACAGCTGTGGCTCAAGTTGTCAGAAAACAGTGTACCTATATTACTACGTCTTCATAATAAGTTGAGGTAAGTAATCCCTGGCTTCATACCTTGGAGTTCCAGGCTGCCCCTGACCACTTTGGTCTCTGAATAATATCATGTAATTTACCCAGCACAAAATGTCTCTGAATGGATGGCATGATATTGTCCTATTTCTCCCTTTTTCAGGACCAAAATTCTGCTTGGGAAATTAATGCGAGATATGATTTTACTGTCAGTTTTTAATCATTTCATTTTTGTGTATGGGCTTTACTGTAGACTTCTAAGGAAAATGTATTTCATTCCCACCTCATTCCCAGCTTAGTTGCCCCACGCTGTACAAGTGTTTGTGTCTGGGAAGCAGGGAACGGTCAGTATTGTGAATTGTTCTTGTCATGCATGGACTTGTTTAAAGGTAAGTTTGCCTTGCCATCTTCTGTAAGGATGCCTGGACTCTGAAATTATCTAATCTCGTTCACAATAATCAAAGCTAGATCTTTCTGACTGACACTGATCTATCCTTAGCTCTTACGTATGTCACTCTGACCTGTGAATTCAGTGTTGTAAGTCAGCCAAGTGTAATACCTTTAGAAGAAAGTTGGTAATAGTAAGAAGAGTGAGGTAAGAGTACATATGCATGTACACGTGTGTGTTGTGGGAGACATGAATCAAAGAAATTAAGTGATACCCAGTCCCCTATCATGACAAACCAGCTCATCATGACTCAGGAGCTATTTCCAGTCCTTTCCACATTCATAGATTGGATGTCAGCTGCGTATTATTATTATCTTTTATAAAAGCAAACATTGGCAGAAGATTATATATTTATCACTGACACATTAACAACAATTGTAGTAGCATCTTAGTCAGGGGTATGTAGCAGCTTCTGTTGGAGAGAGCCAGGATATGCAGTTTGCTGCAGAGATTTCCTGCAATGTGGCAAGGCAGGAGGATCAGCTGCTGGAATGGTGTCTAGAAGGAAGAGTCTGCATCTCTTACAGACATCTCCCCTTCTCCCCTTCACTTTTTTTTTTTTTTTTTCTTTTTTTCCGCTTTGCTCCACTTTTTGTTAAGTGCTAGACTGTAATTGTAATAGGAGGCTGCTACACAGAGACCTGAATTTGAGTGATACACTGTGGATTTACTAAGAAGTTCTTGTGGAAGCTATGCACATCCTGAAAGCTATAGACCGAGGTAGATAATAACAGTTGTTGTTAATTAAAAATAAGAATGCAAGGCACAATTAGTTCCATTTGCAGTCCTGACTGGAAAGCTAAAAATATGAAAAAGAGAAGATATCCTTTGTTTTTCACTTACCAACAGGACAAAATTTATTTTTTATGTTAGACTCCCGGCTATTTTAGACAATTGTGTTTTGTTTTTTTTTTTTTTTTTTTTTTTGTTTAATTAATTAGTATTCTCCAGATATTTCTAAGCCTTTCAACAATGGGTCTAATCGCAGGTAAGTTCCCATAAAAGCTCTGCATGTTACAAACAGTAAGCTCAGGCCCTGGTCAGATGAAAAACACAAAGCCCTCCATCTATTTTAAATTCCTACAATTCTATGTACATAGTCAGCCCTAATCCTTCACTGTGTGCACGTGTCTGCACAGACACACTGCGTGTTCACAGATCGCGTTCTGTTACCTCTATCGCCTTCCATCGGAGCCGGGCTGAACCCACAGGGATATGCTCTGCTGCTTGTAACAACTCCAGTCTTTTTTAAATGGTATGGTAAACGATTTGAAAAGTTTGGTCTTTAGACCAATACAGGAAGAAATTAAAATTATCTTTTGTTTCTTCCTTCTTTCCCCCCTTCTCTTCTGTCTGCCTCTTTGTGATGGTTTATACTCAGACTGGAACCATAAGTGATCCCTCCCTTCTCCCTCGGGTTACCCCGAGAGAACAAGTATTCGTTTTCATGTTTTGACACCACATGTAACCCTTACTTACAGATTCTTGTTTACATCTTCTTCTGCCTAATATATGGCAAGAGTTTCCATTCCACCAAATCACAGTGAAGTTTACTGGCACAATAACAGTGGGACCTACATTTTCCGAGGTCGGTAGCTCTCAGGCAAACTTGCCAGCTAAACTACTTCAGGCTTGGCAACCCTGCGAATCCGAGCAGACAGTTCTTCCAGACATCTCAGGATTTGCATCAGGAAGCTTGAGAACCCAGTTCTAAGTAGCCAGTAACACAATGCTACTGGCAGCAGATAGCATATTTCATATCTGAAATGTGTTTTGTATTATTTCTTAAACAAAGTTACTGCCAAATATCCATCCTTGGAAACTCTTGATTTTAGTCCCAGTGGACTGCAATCATGTTTCAGAAAACAAACTCATCCTGAAAGTTTGTGTGTAACAGAACCTTTCTTTTCCAACCTGCTCTGTTTTCTGCTTTGGGAGGAAATACAGCTGTGCTGCTTAGGTCTTAAAACCTCCCATTAGTAAATCAGTTGCATCCTCCAAACTAGACATAGATTTCTTTCTGTAGATATTTAATTATTTAATTAAATGCTTATGATTTTTTTCCCAGTGCCTTAAGCTCAACCTTACTTTACTGCTTACCTTTAAACAGTATAATGGATTTAGTACTGGGGACCAAATGCTGATCGGTGACCTCATGAAGTTGTCTCTTTATGATCCTTCTGTCTTAAAATCTGAAGGTTTCTATTGTAGACAGTTATGTGCTTCTTTACTCTCCCTTTGGCAATGAGCACTGCCTACTTGCCCTGGGATTGAAGACTGTCACACTTTTTTTCCCTAACTCAAGCATCATTGGTGATTCTACTGAAAATATGTAAACTGAATTTAGCTTGCTGTGCTAGCCCTGAAGATTTGGTGAATGTTGCTAGCAAAAAGGTAGGACTCTGGTCCTAAAGGTTCTGTGGAGGGAAAGCGCTGCAGAGTGGAATTCTGCCTAACGTACAAGACTGCATGGGGTGTTGTGACATCCAGTTCAAAAGAACAAGTGTTTTAGGCTGCCAGTTTTCCTCAGCTGTCAGTCAGATTTTCTGTACAATCTGTGGTGTGTCCTGACACCGAAACTAAGCCACCAGTCACGGTGCTTAAATTAGGCACTCCAGTCTTATGTCAGATCTCCCTATCTATGTGGTGGAGACAAATATACTTCCTGTACATTTTATTTGTATTTTGGAGACTGTATCTCTTAATGCCTATGAATTGCAAAGGCACAACCTGCTGAACTCAGTCAAAAGGTTTGCAATGCAGATTGTTTGCGAAGTCTTCTAAAATGTAGTTTTTAAACATTTTTTTGCATATATAATAGGAACTAAGAAACACTTTGTGAATTGTCACTTATTTTTTTCAAGTGCTGGGATCAGTTCTGAGGCCCTTACACAGGCAGACTTCTCACAGTTTCTGTTCATATGTTGGAATTCAATTTCCCTGAAGGTAAAATGCTCCTCCAGTACAAATCTAATTCATTTTTTGAGAGACTTAATGCTACCTTTCCCACTGTTCTGCTTGATACAGCCACTGCAAGCTCCTGTGATTTTTAATGGTATTTTTAAGTGAGTTAGGAAAGAGCAGGGGAAATGATATTAAGATGTACATTAAAAATTAAAGTTGCATAAAAGTGCTTAAAGTTCAAGTCATTACAAGTTACATTTGAATTTATATTGAGAATGAGGATCACAGAAATAAATAAACTGGGTTTCATAACATCATGCGACTTGTCAAAAATATAGTTATAGAGCAGGAATCACAAAGTCTTTCATTCATTACAACTGCTGTGAATGAGCAGCTAGATCAAAATTAACTAGTCAAAATGAGCGCTTTTTTTTTTAACAGCGATATAGACAGCTAGATCCACAAAAGGAATCCTAGTTCCTCTCTTCTCCATCGATATAAGTCTGGAAGAAATCCTAGTCTTCTTGAGACCAGTGGGAATTTCACGGTCAGGCTGCAGGTTTACCCCCAGGTCTTGCTGCTGCAAAAGGAGCATCAGCCACGGTGTATCCAGGTGTTGGACCTGCCCAGACATCAGTGAGCGGAGTATTTCTGGGAACTTTAGCAGCTGGATGAGAGCACTCAACAGGGAGGAAAGACTGGCAGAGAAACTAGCAGCTGTTACATTTAGTGGATGGCATGCATGAGATGGGAGGGAGAAACAGATGGATTTTCATAAGGACTGAGCCTCTGCCTCTGTAGGTGGGAGCAGAGGAAGAACAGGTTTGTGAGGAAGAACAAGCAGTAATATGTGGCCTCTACAGAAGGGGGAGAGTGATGTACAGGAAGGCGTTGTATATTATAAATTCATTAGAAGCAAAAAAAAAGACAGAAAAGTGGATCTGGTGTTACACAGACAGTGATTAAATGCTCTGTGGGGGATAGAGCCATGGAGGACTTAATTTCTGTCTGGTATGCGTTTATACCAGCAAGCCACTGATGACTGTTTCACATAAAGTAAGGGAGCCAAGGTCTGATTGTTTTTTCTTTTTATAAGAAAAAAAAAAAAATCAACCAAAAAAAGCCCTAGAAACACAAGTCTCCTTTTTGCTCTTTTAGAGTGAAAACAAGCAAACAAACAGCAACAACACCAAACCACCAAACCACCACACGTTATTGCCTTCTCCCACTGGATCACTTCCAAAAAAAAAAAAAAAGTCCTTGTTATTAGAAAGGGAGTAGCATGGGAGTCACACTAAGAATTGAGACAGAAACTAAAATTTCTGTCTCATGATGCAGAGTAAAAAGCAGTAGATAGAGCTGTAAACATGGTAGCAATAACACAATAACACTTAGCTTTTTTTTCCACAAGAGGTTATCCTGTATGCTGTCAGGGAGGAAGAAAGTTGAATTGCTGTAGGTCCCCTGACAGCCACGTGGCACAGATGGCTGCCTTGTACCAGCTACCGAGTGTCCGTGATGAGGCACTGACTCGGCATTTTAAACCATCCTGTTTCAACAGTGGCTTTTTTGTGCTTAGAAGGAGATGGCCTTGGCGAAAGGGCCTAGAAGGAAATTCTGTAAGTGTAGAGTGAAAAGGAACATTTAGTACAGCCCGTATAAACTCCAGCATTCCGTACAATGCTGACAAACCACCTTGGGCAGAGCGCATTGGGTCCCACCAGCCCTATCAAGGGTGCTGAACTTCTGCCAAGCCCATCAGCACCCGTGGTGCTCAGCACTGAAACTTGTCAGTGATTCTCGGACACGGGAACTGATTGTCTCTTTAGGCCAAGGCTTCGGGATGGCCTGCTGCTCGACACAGGGTGCACGCTCGTACTTGGGAGCTGGTAAATGGTGCTGGCCGTGTTACAGACAAGTATTTTTCCCCCTCTTCGTTTTGAGATATTTTTCAGCGACATCTAGTGACTAGTTATTTAAATGCAGGTGTGCACTTCAGGCCTCATTCCGGGCCTCCGGCTAGTTCCACTTTGTGCCACTGTGGCAAGAGGTCCATGACCTGGAGCCAAGGATGTGTCCCGGGCACTGCCGTTCCCCATGTCTGGACTCTCCGTGCCTCCTTCTCCCGCTGTCCCCGGCTGGATGCCCGGCAGGGTGGATGCAGCAGGCTGGGGAATTGCAGTGTTGCATTTCTGCCCGTCTCAGACTCATGAGGCTGTGCAATTCTTTCGGCATGCGTGAAGAAATATTCTGAGTAATTAGCACTGCCTTCCTATTGTGTTACCTGAAGCTTTGGTACCACACACCTTTTTGGATCACCTTTTTCTTGGACCAAGATTTTTATTAACATATGAGCAGAGCTGAGCACAACACTGATATCAGAAGGATGCTCACCCCCCACCCCCTCTTTTTTTTTTCCAAGTGGTGTAAACAATTACAATCTCCACTTCTTACCTACTTAATAGTTATTCTCTTAATCTCCATTTTTTCCACTTTAATAATCTGCCTAGAGGCACTGAAGGAAAAGCCTGGTTTAAGTCTATAGAGATTAGTTCCAATCGTTGAACTTGTATAAGGAAACAATTCTCTTATTGCACAGAGATGCTACAGGCTGCCACCATCTAGCTTGATAAAACCATGGGGCATTTCATCACCCTTTCAATTTACCTCCCTCTCCTAGGGTTGCTTATTTCTCCACTAATGTTACTAAAGCCTTGCAAAATGTTATTTCTCCCTTACCACTCCCTACCTTTTAAAATACACACAATGTTTTTTGCTCTGGATCATAGCATATCACAGTCAAATTAAAAGACAGATAACACTATCTGACAGACTGGTGATCTTTGTACCACTTTGGATGGAGACTAGTTACCCTTTTTTTTTTTTTTTCAGTTTTGTTGTGATTTTCCAAATTTTGGTAGTTCCTAGGATGTGGTTAATGCTTCAGTGCTATGAGGTGCCCTACTATTATCCTTATGAATGTAATCATTTCTGTTAAAAACAGAAGAATAGCTGTATTTAACTGCTAGGCCAGACCTGAATTATCTTTTGGCTCTACAACATTTGGAGTGGCTAAAGGCCTCACTTCTTGCCTCTTTAGCCTTTCTCTACGTAGGAACTAAAGAGTCGGCTCAATTCTCTTTGTAAGGTGCAGCTAAACCCTTCTGGGTATATTTCTATACCTTCCGCTTACGAAGAATGTTCTTTGCAAATGAATGCCCTTCCCATCCCTTTACAAACTCTACTGAGACACGTTTTACATTGGGATGTCTATTTAGCCAAGTTTTCCTTTCTCTTGAGACTCTTTTTTTTTTTTTTTTTTGGTCATTTATGTAGTTGAGTTACTCCATCTGGACAACCTTGCTAGCCAGTTTCCTTGGTTTCTCAACGTTTCTATTTCGAAGACAAAAGATGGATTAAAATGGATTGAAGCAGCTTGTGATTGCTCCAGTTTAAGAGAATGCAGATGCACCTGAACCATTGTCCTGAGAGTGCTTTTCAGTTGTGCTTTGTCAGTTCATTCCTTATTAGAACTAGGTTGTATAATTTGGATTTTCAGGTCAGGGGCAACATACAGATCTGAGCAGGCCTCTCCCCCCTTGGACCTCATGCCCTGTGGATGTCACAGCTCCTGAGGACTGGCTTACAGCCTTTCAAAGCTATGGATGCAGGGTAATGATCTGGAGGCATACTGCATGTTTGGGAATGAGAAGTGTTATGAAAAACAAGGGAGATAGGGATGGCTGCCAAAACAAAGGTGTAATTCAGCGTGTTATCTCAGATGTGTGCTGAATGAATTAGCTCTAAAGAAATGCTAAGTGCTATCTGTAGCTCAGATATTTCCCCTTGCTTAGGGAGATTATGGCGTCTGAGGCAGACACTCTGAGAGCTGATGCTCCAAAGTACACAGCCTGCTCCCGAGTGTAGCTGCCGGTGACCTGAATGGCTGTGGGTTCCCTTTTCTTTTTCACCAAAGAGCCTCCCAGCATGAGGATGTAAACAGAGGGAGAATTCTCTTGTGCCCAGTCTAAAAGTGGGTCACTGTGCAGTATTCCTGGGGCCAAGAGGAGATCAAACAGAGATGAAAATAATTGTGGTGTCTGGTGCTCAAGGTGCTTGGCTGGAACGGGAAGCTCCTGTGCCTGGTCTCTGCTCCGAGGCTTATTTATTTCTTTTATCTAATACTTGTTTAATGTAAATTGTGTGTGCAGAATTGAGAGCTGGGACTAGCATCAAATGAAAGTCATATTCTGTCTACCTTGCACTTAGCCCTGTTGCACAAGCTCAGTGCTGAGCTGCGTAGGGCAGGGGAGCCCTGTGTTTGCTTTGCACCCAACCCTAGACATCTCATAAATTATTGCTTGAAAAAAGGGACGTTGTGCTCCTCATTCTTGAGAAAGCTTTTCTGTATTTCAGCAAGTAAAATCCCTCTTGAGTAAACTAAAATCTTGCCTTATTTAAGGTACATAAAAGGTATATATAGATTCTGTCCAATTACATTTCCAACCACTTAGGGTTATCCACAGAAGTTCAATCCATAGGCACGCTGCCAAATCGATGTTTCTTTAGGCAGGTATGTTTGTGAAACACAAGAGAACAAAGCAAGCGAAAGAGAAGAATGAATTCACAACAATTTCTCAGGCTCCATCAAAACTTCATTAACTTTCTCTGGGCTCTTACTTCACTGAAACCTCCAGGCATAATACAAATTAGGATAATGCACTGTGGGTTTTGACAAACACAGAAGTTTCAAAATAATTAAGAATGCAGACTACTGATGAAAGAGTTTTTGAAATGCTGTATCAGTTCATGAATCATCTGCCCATTGGTCATATTATACAGGCAAATTAAAAATTAGCTGACAGATATTAATTAAAGAAGATTAAAAGATAGATGCTACTTATCATGCAAGAGAATACTCTTGTTGAAGCGAACCTCTTCCACTTTAGTAAGGATATAAGCTTACGACGTGTCTTCAGCTCGTTAGTGCAGTATGTGGAATATCAAACAAGTCAGATGCGCTCCAGAGTTGGGGATTTCTTACAGTACTGAGATGATTTCAGTCACCTCTTTTTGAAATGGCCAGCCAAACTCAGAGGCTGGTCATACTGATGGAATTACACTGATTTTAAATGAGTTCTGAAATATTGTTGTATTTGGAAGCTTTCTGTTCTATAACAGCAAAAACCAGCAGTTGCTTAGTTGCTAGGAGTACAAAATCCTAGATGCTGTGGGCTACAGCCCACAGGTTTTGGGTGACTGAACAGACTACTCTTTGATCTGTCTGTGTTTTGCTGTTTCTAAAGTGGCATGCTAATATTTGAGGCACAGAGCAAAGGTGTCCTGGGTTTACAATCTCCCAGTAATGCATGAATGAAAGCGTTACCTTCTGTTAAAGTCTCTTCCATTAAAGATTCAGATTGCTTATAGGAAGGAAAATCTATTTTAGGGACCACTTACGAAGAGTGGGAAGGAGGAAATGAACTCTCTTGGGTACTCTTCCTTCTAACAGTGTTGCAGTAAACTTTTCTTTCTGAGTAGAAAAAGATGCCCATTTGCTTTCCATTTGATTCTATTTGTATCCTTTAAAATATTTTGAAGGGTATTACCTCTACTAAAAAAATCTGATGCCTATTATATCTATATTTCAGTGCACCAAAATCAAACTCAAATCTTGGGTGCATTAAATAACAAGAGAAGCACCTGTGATACACCCCCAATCTAATTTCCTATGCAGTAGCTGGCACTTTCTGACATCTTGTTCATTTAGAATGTTGAAACCAGTATATGCAGACAGGAGGTGGCCTTGTATCATGACTACCATTAGACCAATGGAAAACCAATGGAAACTTGGTTTTAGCCAGTTTCTAATCTTGGTCTTAGCTTGACAGAGGTTACACTGCAGCAGGCATGGCTGGCTTAAAAATGGCCAGGCTTGTCTGTTGTTTTCCCAGTACTATGACAGTAGTATGAGGCCACAACGCTGCATGGGGTTGAAAGCTACTGGAAGGGAAGCGTTTCTTTGCTAGTCCTCATCACCCTGCAGTTGTTCATTGGGAAAATACATTTGTAGGTGGGGCTGGATGCCTCTGCAGGGTGTTTGAAGGATGGGCTGCCTCACAAGGGTGCTTGTTTCACATGACCTGCTTTATATATGGTGAAGAGCTCGATGTCATAAAAGGCTTTAGTGCTGGTAAAATTCTGAGAGGAAAAAACACAGCTGCCTGTAATGTGCAGAAATGCATGTCAGAGGGATATCACGCTTCGTCCTGGCTGCTTGTGTCATCCATCTCATTCCAACACACCTGTGTTCTGCGTGCCTGAACACCTCTTCTGCCACAGGACATTGCCTGGTAGCAGAACCAAGGCGCTGAGGAACTAAATGAATTCAAGAGGCATTCAAGAACCTGTGATTAAACAGGGATTTGAGCCTAAATTTCCTGTGTTCCAGTTTGAGGGTCTAACTGGTGCTGCCACCTCTCTGGAAGGTAAACAACCTGTAGATACCTCCCTCAGTAGATTCTGGGGTAGGTAAATGCCAAAGATGAGCACCTCTGTAGCTGGTGCTGGTTCAAACCAGATAACTCATTTCCTTCAATTGAGGTTCCGGAGCAGAGCGCGAGTTGCCAGCAGTACTGATCTGCACTGAAGGAGCCCCTTCTTCTGGACTCCTGCAGCTCTCACCTGCAACAGTCTACGGGGACACAAGAGTAGCTGCAGGTTTTCCCATTTGTCTTTTACTGACTGAGAAGTGCTGTGAATCAGGAGATCGGCTACAGTCACACAGCTTTCACAGGGAACATTTCTGCAGTCTGCTGCACTGGCAAGCTTTGCAGTGGAAGAATGAGCTGTGATGTGCAGGGACACGTAAAGCACGTTGTCACTTGTAGGTGATGCACACTGTACGTTGTCAAACTACATATCCTGGGTTGCCACAGGAGGCAGCAAATGAATGGTACAGAAAATCTTTTCTACAGCATTTATGGCAGAATTCACTTGGAGAGTTCACCTCTGTAGTGATCTTATCGTAGTTTGGTATCAGCGCTAATGCAGTGACTTCAAGCTGGCTGGACATTCCTTACGTTGTGATCTTCTGCCACCGAAAAACGCTGATCTCAACAGCTGAGGTACCTCTCCGCCTGCAAACTTGTCTGTGAAATTTCTTTGAGGTTATTCATTTTGATAAGATTGGAAACAATCTAGATGACATCATTTGCCAGCTCTCTAATAAGAAAATGAGAACAGAGAATATCAGGCTCTTCCCAGTCTAGTCCAGGCACAGCCAGGACCTCTGTGGGCCTCAGTTGTCTGTAATGCTGCCGTGTTGACGTGCTTCTCGGAGCTTTGGGAAACACTAATTTGAGTGCTTTGGGATGTTGGGTTTGTTTTGGAGCAAGATACTCCAGAAGGACTTATTATTGTCTATCTAGGTTTGGAGCAGGAGGATGTACAGGACTAAAAATCATGCACTGTTCAGGCCATCCTGACATTTCCTCCCTCCAGTCATGAAAAGATTGCAGCTTTGACACCCGTCTTTGATCTAGCTTCTTTTATGGCAAACATACATCATTAGTCTGCGTTTCTTCCATTGAAAATTTATCTGTGGAATAGCACTAGGGTATGCCTGCATGATTACACAAAAGATGTAGTGATTGCAAGCTCAGTCACACATACTTATCAGCATACCTATGTGTTTGATGATAACGTGTATTAGTCTGTCTGCGGTATTAGTCAGGAAGTGCTCTCAGATCAAAGTCTGTCATTTCTTTAAATACCCCTCTGTTGCTTCTGAATCTATGAACCACTCTGTTCTCTTCCAGTTCAAAGAAAAGCTGGTTCCTTTTAACCATTTGTAGTTTGTTCTAAAACAGAGAAGAGGAAGAGACCACAAATCATGCAGGGGTTTCCTGCCAGAAGCAGCGATCACTTGCCCCTGTGATAGGAAAATGTGACAAATGTGATGTCCCAGGATCACAAAAGAATCTGGTACACTTATTTACTTGAACTTTACATTAGAAATGGACAGTTTATGGATGGAGATGGGTATTGTAGAGGCATGTTATTAGTACACATGTTCTTATTCCAGTGATCAGTGCCTCTGTGCTGTCTAAAGAGTTTTTTCACAATATTATCTGGAAATCTGGAGTCTTTCTGAGCTCTGGGGTTGCTGTAACTGTTATCTGTCACATTAGTCATAATCTTGCTGTCACCTTGTGCCCCTTGCCAATTAATTGTCTTTCCCTGTTTAGTTCAGCTGTGAGAGCAATCACTGGGGAATTTATGGGTGCCTTTCCCAACAAGGTGCCGATTTAACTCTCCCTCTTCTTTCTCATCACAGTATTTCAATATAAATGTTATGAAGTCACATCAATGCCTAAAGAGATTCCACTCCAAAGAATGCTTTGCTGGTTTTGAAATCACTTCTTCACTCTGGAGACTCCATCCAACATTAGAGGGTTTTAGGAGAAGCTTGGCCAGTTTCCACCTAGCTTGAAGGAAGCACGGATTAGAGCAGTGGCTCCTGTTCACTCGTGTACTGGGCTAGGCTTAATTAAAATTATACTTAGAGTTGAATGTTTAGTTTTTAGCAGGATCAACCCCAGTCAATCCTGATTTAAAATAATGTGAGACACAATCAAGCCACTGAATGATAATTTTAGGGTTTGTTCAGTTATTCTAACACTTTTTTTTTTTTTTTTTTTTTTTTTTTTCATCATATCTAGTTTTCTTCCAGCTAAATGAAATGCAAGGAGAGCCAATATTCCAGAGAGCAGTTAGCTGGTCCAGGTTTCCTATCTAATGGACAGGCTCTGAGTTCTGTTAAATCACTCTGCAGCAGAAAAACCTTGTGTGGACATGCTAGGTGACACCACACAGGTGGTTTTGGATTAAAGACAAATGCATTCTGTTTCAAATCAGGCTGAGGTTCCCGGCCTTAACCCTTTTATTGAATGTAGCTGCAAGGTTCTCTCCTTCCTGAGGCTCCCCAGCCAGTTCCCTCCCAAGTGAGGCTGTTCACCCAGCAGAAGGGATGGGTCCCTGTCCAGAAGTGTTGCAAAAAATTGGAGCTTTTTGCCCTTGGGACATCCCTGGCAAAACCTGAAGGTAACTTTGGTGGACTGAGACTTTTGTGAAGAGGCTGTAATGTAAGAGCAGACAATAGGTAGCCCCTGGGGCAGGTTATAAAACCAGGCACCTCTTTTTGCAAGCCCAACCAAAGAGTTGTGAAGCTGCCCAAGGCCTACGACAAAGCTTGTTTCTCCGTGTTCCAGCATTGGTGTGTGCACCTCTTAAAAGCTGCAGGCAAGGTGCTGCATTATGGTGGATAGCCCAGCTTTAACATGGCCTTGGTCCTCTGCCTCTGAGAGTGTGCTGGCTTCTGGAGATGTTCTGCTCTGAGCTGTGCCATGGGGACACACTGTACTCTTTGGGTAAGTAGAGAGCAGAGATGCAACAGAGAACACTGTGGGCAATATAAGTAAAAAAGATCCATTATGTACAGAGGTCTCTTGACTTAATTTTCTGCTAGCACGTGGATTTGCAGGAAATAAAATGACTGTGATGTGTGCTGTTCCTTATGGCAAAATCCTGGGATCCTCTGGGCATGACCTGGCTCAGCTGGAGTTATTCCCTTCAGATGAGGCTTCAGAAGCTACCTATTATTTGAAATATCTGGCATCTGAAACAATTGTGCTTTTTTTTTGGTAATGCATTCACAGTGAATTCCACCTCTTCTGGCAGGGAAATCATCGTGAAACTGATTCAGACTTTGCATTTGGCTTCTCTGAATATCTGAAACAAAACTGACAGAATGCTAACCTACGGGAGCTCATGTACTCTTAAACATGTCTCCTTGCTCTTCTCAGCTATCTAGTGCTTCTGTTCCAGCACTTCCATATTGATTTTTTTGGATGTGAAGAATATTCACAGCAATAAGAGGGGCGCAAAACTTGTGTGGCAGCTCAGGAACTACAGCCCTAAAATGAGCAACACGCTTTGTAGTGAGCGTGACCAGCTGGCCTAGCCATGGGAGTGCGGTGATTCTCCATGAGCTTGTTTGGACTAATTTTGAAGGTGTCTCTGATGAAGTGCCAAAAATTAACACAGACGTTACTACAAGGGGACTACTGTCACCTTTTTGTTTCTTGGGTACAGAGCCACCTGAACTCACACCAAGGTGGCAGGTCCCACGGCTAACTGGAAACCTCAGCTGAGTCACCTAACTGGGGTCAGTCCTGGTGCCTTGTGTAAGGAGATGATGCCACCTTCCAGGCTGGTTGGCCAGTTATGCCCCAGCAAAGCACCAGGAAGCAATTGAGACTTTTCTAACAGTGCAGGTGCTGTTTATTTTTCCTTACAGAGAGTCCTTCCTTTGTTCCAGCATTGCGATTCTGACAATTTTATCCAAGCCCTTCCTTTATGTGTGCCCTAACAGCAAAAGATGGAACACATCAAACGCTTCTTTTGACAGAAAATGCCTTTAAAAAATCTTTCTAGAGAGCATTCACTTCGTTCTGAATCCCCCTTTCACCACTGAGATGCATGGGAGAGAACCTCTCATTTTAACCCTTTCTGCTCTTCTATACAATGAATTTATAAGTTGGAACTCCTACTTTCTCTTCTCGTTTGTGCTCCTGCACAGCGTATGAGTTTTCCTGAAAGTAATACCTTAGCTTTTTATTGATGTTGTTCTGAATGTTGCAAAATGCTTCATTTCAGCCCTGATCTGTGCCTTACCTTAGCAAAACTGCCATTAGGAGCCCAGTCAGCCTACAAAAAAAGAGGCAGCAAGGCTCTGTGACATCAAAGATGTGTTAGGTGAGGGTGTTGGCCATGGCTGCAGTCAGTACATTAGACAAGTGGTGAGAGTGCAGGGACAGACTGACCAGGACTGTGGTCTGTCATCAGCCTCTGCGCATGCACCTCATCTGCTGTTCCTAGAAGCAGATGGCAGATCTCTCTTCCCACCATGCTCACGCCGCCGTATCCGTGAGCTTTTTCTCAGGCAAGCCGTGGGAGTTGCAGTTTCGCAGGAATCTCACCCAGAGAGGAGGGTGGATGCTGAAAGTACTGATCGCTCAACGTGGTGTGAGGGGAGGGCTGCAGCAGCTCTGATGTTGGTCTGATCTGAAATACGTAAGGATAGTCTGAAAAAAAGAAGTGGTTTGGAGCAATTTTCTTTTAATAAAATAAAAAATTACTGTTAGAAACTTGAAAATTAGTCAAATAGAAACTTCTCAGTGTTTTGCTGCTCTTTATTTTAGCCCTTTCAGTCCCAGCCCCATGGTGGTAGATTTTTACATTTTCCTTTTGGTATTTAGGAAAATCCTTTGCTTCTTTGGCTTAGGATACACCTAAAGGTAACAAACTGGAGACAAATCTCCTTTCCCTTACCCTGACGCTGTCGGCGTTCCTGTTTGCTCCATGGGGTTAATGCAGAGGTGCAGGGTGCCAGGGCTGCAAGCCAGTCAGAGGGTGCTTAAGGACATTATTCCCCCGAGTTGCTTGTGAGCCTCTTAGAAAACTGCTGTCATTCCTCATGCAATAGCAGAAGACGCTGGAGTGGCATGATAGAAAAGCAAAGTGTGATTAGTTTTAAAGGATAGCACAAACAATAAATGAAAGTTATGACTGGTTGTGAACAGGGGAAGCATGAAGGACTGAGATGAATTTATACTCTTCTTGCTCCCTTCTAAGTGAAAAATGGGCATAAAATCTCCTGTGTGTTGATTTGCATGCATGAGAAAAGGCGTTCGCTGGGTGAAAAATAGCCTGTAGTGCCCATTCTTCACTTGTTAAATAATCCAGACGAAGGATAAGAGAGCGATTCATTGTCAGTGTATTTCTACCTGAGGGATTTCAGCACCGCTCTCCCAGCTGGATTAGGCCCCATGTTTTCCTGCACCTAAACTGTTCCGGTTTCATTTACGGCAGCAGGCAGCCCTGGAACATCCGAAGGTGAGGATCTCTGCTCCCGGCAGGCGGATGGGTCGTGCTCCCAGCACAGGTACGCAGACCTGCTTGGGAGCGTGCATACCTGGGGCTCTGCTTAGAGCAAGACTGGGGGGTCTGGAAGCACGAGGTAGGCCTGGCTTCGTGCTGTCGTCTCAGCTGTTACAGGACAGCTCCTGTGCAAACACACACTCTGCAAGTAAAACTAGAAGACAAATGATGTCACAACAGGCTTTACGCTCCCTAATGAGCCCTGCCGCGTGGGAGTGATATTTATACTTCCTACTGCAATATAACGTGGTCTGTATCGTGCAGTACGTACAGTGGGATTTACACAATCACATGAAGCTTTCAGAAAGGCCAGCCGCCGCGCAGAGCCGGACCCCGGGGCTGTGCAGGACCCCGCCGTGGACGAGCAGCAGCCCGGGAGGTGGCAGCAAAAGGCCAGGGAGTTAAGAGGGAATCCAGCATCAGTGCAAAACTGCGGCGTAAAGAATTGTCATATTTATTGGTTTATTAGTTTTTCACGTACGTCTTAATATTCTACAGATCACGTGCTAATAAGCTGCATCTCCATAGCGACTTCGCCCTTATTTCGGAGCTCGTTTGTACCTGTGTCCTGGTGCTCTTCCTCGCAGTGTAAGCAGCACTGCAAGGTCTTAAAAGTGGCTGTTCAGTGTTTGCCTGCCTCGTTATTCCTAATGAGGAGCATGATTTCATAACGCATACTGAGATAACATTAAGATTTCTAACCTAAAGGGGAAAAAAAAAAAGTCGAATGGCAAGTACGTGGCCTTTGCTCATAACCTGTTTGGTTGTAAAGGGAAGGTCAAAATTCATATGCTCTGCAATGAATTCCTAGCAGTTGTCAGCTGCTTCCCCAGACCTCGTGTCACTCTGCTTACACGTGATTTTCATATTTAACTTCTGCATTAAAGAATTTATGAGAGCTCCAACTCTCTCTGTTAGCCGTGGGGGAAGATGTGTTGTCTTGCAGCCCTCTCGTCCTTACATATCAGCCCATGATTTTTTAAAGTTGCGTGCAAAGTTATGCATTAGCCTAAACGTGCCCACTCACTTTATCTGATCTGATGAGTTTTTTTTTTTTTTTTTTTTTTTTTTTTTCGGAGGCTGGATTGAAACTAAGAAATACTTTGTTTTAACAGCTGCTCTACCACAGCTCAATCACAAATGGTTTTAAAATGTATTTTATTTTTTTAAGCAAGGAAGGCAATAATGCCACCCAGTAGGTATTAATCAAAATTGTTGAAATTATTTTCAGAAATTGCCTAGGTGTCTAGGAAGCTGTCTTATTAGCAGGCAGGAATGATGAATAACTCTGTCCTGCATATCTACTTTTGTGCCAAAGCACTTATCATTTGCAGATCTGAAAATGCTTTGTTTTCAGTGACTCAGGCGCTTCCACGATCCTTCTCTTTTATAGACAGGTGTGTCAGATGAGTTACTTCTTGTTGATGACCAACAGAGCTAGTAAGAAATCTCTCTCATGATACTCTAGAGTTTAGAAAGCCAAATTTGCCTCCTTTGAAATGCAAATGCATCTTACCGTTGCCCTTAATGGGGCATTTCTTCTTCGAATGTGTTCCCATACAGGAAAATTCCTTTCTTTTCAGCGAGCAGCAGGAGGAGTTAGCTGCCTGCTAACTGACATAATTAGAAGCCTTTACTGGAGATGGTTGTGTCAGGTTGTTCCCATGTACACGAGGTGGTTAATCAGCCCCAAGTGGTGTATGGCAAGCTGTGGGCCAGAGAAATGGCTGTGGGATGCACGTGAAACAGGTGAGTCAGCCTTTACTGGGGCATTTATTTGTTTTCAGGAGAGCGTTTCCCAGCCACGAATGCCCAAAGCAGAGCTCTTTGGTACTGTATTGTGCCACAGTGTGTTTCGGAATGTTTTGGCGTAGCAATATACGGCAAGACCTTCTTGGTATGCCTACAGGACAGACATGAGTTGGAATGGGTTGGCCCATCTACGCAGCCCCGCTGGTTTCTGCCCAGAGTTGGTGGGCAGGGATCAGGAGGCTCACCAGCCAGAGCACAAGCCGGCTGCAGCTGCGACTCTTCAGGTCCCAGCACTAGCTCATTTAGGGTTAGCTCAGAGCTAACTAGCTCGTTTAGGGTTAGCTCCAGTGAGGCAGGCATTCGTCCTGCCTCACTGGAGTGGTGTGGGAGAATCTAGTGTGGCCTTTGGGCCTTATGAGGTGTTGCTCTTTTCCTCCTGGCTCCTCAGTTGTCCTTATATGTGGGTGGTAGAGAGCTGTGCCTCTCAAAGCAGAAGGTGACTCAAGGCAGCAAGAACATTTGCATGGGATATGCAGCAGGTATGTGCCTTGTCCAGGTGCTGCTGCCCTCCCCCCAGGCCCTGCTTGCTATGGGAAATGTGGCAGAGCTTGCTGTGATACTGAGATCTGTGTGTGTTAATCTTATGTTAGGGTAAAAAATGAATATGATCACCTTTAGGGTGCAGGAAAAGGGCCACATTCTCCCATTCCTTTGTCTATTTTCTGCATCTCTTTCATTTCAGTAGCCTATTCAAGAAAAATCTCACTTACCTTTTATACATGTTTTTCAATATTTTTTGCCTAAGAACTCTTCTCATCAATACTTACATTCAAACAGGGAACTACTACTTCAGTATTCGGTTATCATTTGATCTTCTCCAAAAGTTATTTTCCCCACTTTAAGTGAAGTGGCAGAAAATCTGGAAGCAAGGTGTAAAGGGTCTTTTTTCTCTCCCTCAAGTTTTATTTGCTAGCATCCTAATACCTAGAGTGTATATGAGAGAAAGCAGGATGGATAGGAAGAGACAATATAACATACAATTAGTTTTACTTCCCTTTGTAGAGTGTACACAGGTTGTCTTGGCATCTCTGTGTACATTAGAGGATGGAGTGCTCAAACAAGTTTGCCTTTTTCCCCTCTGCATTGATCCAGTAGGGTTCAGCACATCCTATTGCCTCGCCAAAACTCATTGCTGTTACGTGAGTCAGCAGATGGAAGCAGCTCTCCTGCTAAATGTGCTGAGCCCCTGAAGCTGTAAGTGATTTTAAATCTTCTTTTCTTTTGGCTGGAGAAATAAGGAAGCACGTATCACCTCTGTGGGATCACGTATTTCTTGGGGTTTGCACAAATCTGTTTATGCAAATGGAAGTGTAAAAACAAGTATGTTTCTTCCTTGCTGAACCAGTCACACTACCTGTTTGTGTCGAGGGAAGAGGGACAGCATCAGATGTTATTCCAAGAGCACAGAGAAAAGGGGGAATCTTAGTGGTGCTGTGAGGTGTGAACACAGAGTTAAGCTGGAACAAGAAGCAGACGAGCCATCTGTCCCCAGACCAGACCTGGCCCAGCTCTGGCCACATCTGGCACTTTTGGGGTCTAGTGTCAGGGCAGCCCTCTGGAGGCAGGCAGTCAGATCATGTCGGGACCTGTGTGCCCAGGCACATCTGGTGTTTGAGCTGGCAGCTGGTGTGTGCAGCTGGGCTCCTGCACGGTCGGGCTTGTCTGGCAGCTCCACGCAGAGTCCTGGTCTCAGGTCGGTGCCTGCTGCGCTTCCAGAGCTACGTGCGGCTGTCCTGGGGGCCTGCTTGCAAGGGGTAGTGTGACACAGGGGGAGTCAGCACTTTGTCTCAGTAAAAAAATGTCCTGCGACCACTTTTAAAGGGCTTCCCAGCATGTCTCGTTAGGATCAAAACCCACCAGATGATGCATCAGCTTTTGCAGGGTTTGAGGTAGATCTTGTAGAGCTCAGAGACAGGCTGTTCTGGTTACCTCTATAGGGAATAACATACGTTTTAGCTACCCTTCAGCCAAGAAGTTTTGGTGGGAAACTGCAAATACGATTGACCAATTTTGGCACTGGAAATCTGTGAGCACCTGCCAGGTATGCCGTATAGGGTAGTGACGCTACTCAGTTGTGCAGCTTAGTGTGATGGTTGCTAAAAATGAAACGTGACTGTTCACTTAAAATGGTAATAAGTGGTGTTCTTAGGCACATACTTGTCCTAAGCTGAATTGCAGCTAGGGGTCTCTGTGTACATGTAGGAAGCAGCAAAATGTCAAGCTAAAACGTGTACCAGAACTCACTTGTCACATTCAGAAGTTTTGTCTGATAGTGCTTTGGAATGGGTTTTTCGATTCCAGATAGGTAGAATACAGGCTTTGTGCTGCACGTATGCTTAGGCTTCCTCCTACTGACAGCTTTCCCTCTCATGTCTCTGCATTATGCATCTACCAGCACATAAAGGATTGTCATGTCATGATTTGCCTCCCTGGGATTTAAGATGCTCCTTCACGGCTTGCTTGGCAAGGAAGGACAGGGCATGGCTGCGGGGTTGTTTCCTGCGTAGCAGCTACTGCCCTCTTGCTACTTTGCCTAGGAGTGTTTGCCCAGGCAGCAGCATTTAATGGCAGGCAAAGAACTCAGATTTTAGCCCTCTATTAAGTGGCGCAGGCTCTCTCTCTCTGCAGGTCACTGTACGCACGTTGCGGTGACAGCATGTCAGTCGCTGGGTAGGAGCAGTGATGCTCCTGTCAGAAAAGGAGCTGTCTTCAGCACAGAGTTTGGCTAATCAAAGTGTGGCATTAACAACTTGGAACCTTTTCAGCAAAGAAACACAGCATAAGAAGTAATGTTCGCTTGTGTGAGAGAGGTGTACGGTACCCAAGTAATTTGCATGAGCGCAGGAGGCGCAGTTGGGAACAGATTCACCGTTCCCTAATCCTGAGGTCAGTGGGGGTATAAGAGAGACAGCCTTATGTGCTGTGATAGTATCTGTATTTTCCAAATTGAAATTAAAAAGAATTGTTAAAAAGTGCCTGCAGTAGAAAACATGATAAGCACCCAGGAGTGAACAGAGAAGCCATGTAAATCTCCTGGATTGGTTCAGCCCCCAGTGGCTGAGATTTTTTAGATCAAAGAAATGGAAAGGAATATAGAAGTAGGAACATGACATCTCCCAAAATGTAACTGCTACAGGTTTTTTTTTTTTTTTTTTTTTTTTTTCTTTTGGAGTTTTTTTTTTTGTTGTCCATTATTTTTGGGTCAGAAGATTGTTAGTTTCTCTTTGAAGAATTTACTTTATAGCTTCCTGATGAGCTGCAGGTGGCTTGTGGAATCAGGGTGGCAGTATATCATTCATTATGACATTTTTTGCTGACTAAGAGCATCTTTTTAAAAATAAATTGGTTGATTAATGTGCATTTTTATTAACATTGTTAATTCTCAACCTCCTTCATACATGGAACTGACCTGTGAGAAACTTGCTCAAAAAAGAATCAAAAAGTTCCCAACAACATAAGCTGAAATGGCAGCCTGCTCTCTGCTACATGTCATTTAGTGCAAGGGAGCCATAAAACTTAGCAGAACTGGGTACTTCTCATTCTAAAATTAACAGCATAAAATACCTTTTATGTGTTATGTATGACTTAGCACATAATAGCTTCAAGAGAAGTTATTCTGTTTACTGATGTGGTGTGTATGTGGGAAAGTGCTGAAAGGTGGAGGAGATGTGCCTGTCGTCACTGACCAGCTCTTGTGAAGTGCTTGGTGCTCTAATGGACTTCTCTAAGAAAAAGGGGAGTTGAAGGCGTGCTGCACTTTGCACAAGGCACTTAGCACGTCTAATCTAATCCAATCCATTTTTAATGTGACTTTCACATTGAAGCATCCTGCTGTATAGGAAATCAGGTTCAGTAGTGTGATGTTACTGCTAATATTTTGGATGCAGGGAGGTTGCAATATACAAAGCTGTGGGTCTCATAGCAACTACCTGCTTTTATTTTTGATTAACAGTCATAGGAGGTAACAAGGTAGACAAATTTGTTGTGGGTTTCAGCATGCTAATGTAGTTTGACATATTCATGCTTTCAGTTTGCAAAAGCAGGGTGTCTTGTCCATCAGCAGAGCCTAGGCTTGATCCACCTTACACTCACATCAACAATACTTCTCTTCCTGGCTGTGCTGGGGCAATTGGGATCCTTGCTTCTGAGTCTTCTAAAGATGAAACCGGGGGACGTGTATTTATAGGGGAAGGCTGGGGCTGTACCATCGGACTTGTGTTCACACACCAAAGACCATTTACAACCTTACTTGGCTGCATTTCTTCTGTGGTCAAACACTGCTCCTTCTGTCTGTATAGTTGGGGTACATTAGGTATGAGTGCCTCTGGATGTTTCTTGCTCTGATTCAGTCCTCCTTCTTACTGGCCAAGAGATACAAAGGTTGCACACACACGGAGCGAGGCTACAAGTGCGTAGTTCTGATGTCCAGGTGGCACGGTTTTGTCCTGAGAAGTTCCTGGTCTAAAAGTGGCTTCTCCACTGCTTCATGGTGCTCTGAAGGATAAGGAGAGTAGTGGAAACTTGGGTAACTATGGAAGATCTTGTCCTCACCTGATTGCTCGTTAGTGTTTGAATAAGCTGCTTCTTCCTGCCTTCTTCACTGGTTAGAAAAAAAAAAAAAATGGGCTTACCCTGCATCAACTACAGCAAGCTGATCTGCAAGCTAGTTCCACAGAAAAAGAGGGCCCATTTTCCTTTTCCGCATCAAAGCACAGTAAGCTTCTTGTCCAAGCCTCATCAAAGGGATGATTTCAGCACATGTATTCCTTAGAAAATGACAGGAGGAACTAGGCAACAAAATTGAAATGAAACATTAATTTAAAAGAACACAAGCATCCTAATTGGAGATTTACTTTAACAGATTTCCCTCTGTCTGAAAAATGATGGCTGGGAGCATAATCAGGCTTTCAGCAGGCACGGTCTCTGAATTGTTTGTAATAACTCTTAAATCCTTTCACTGCGATTTGAAAATGAATTTGGAAGCCATCATCCACGGGGGTAATCTAAGGGACCAGATCTTGATCCTTTGCTCAGGAAAGATGTATTCATTAAAACTGGTAAAAACAACAGCGAACAGAAGGCATGTCAAGGTCACTGTGATATTCTTGTTCTGAAATTACTGCAGCAGGCTGTACAGCAGATATATAAATCATAGCCGGGCCAGCTAAGTTCCACTGACTCAGCTAACATTACACCAGGGATGAAGTGGCACAAGCTATCATGGCTTTTTGTGAGAAACCAGATAAAATGCGTTTCTGGACCATGTTCATCTCATACTGCTGAGATGCAAAATTAACATCCCAAACACTCATTGCTTGGGGTGTGCTGTGGGTATAAAGAGCACTCCTTGTGGCTGAGGAGTGCGGACTGGCACGCTGCGCTTGGCAAAGAGAAGCTGCCCCTGAGCCCTTTATAAAGAAAATAATTCTCATTCATATTAACAGAAAATACTCTGCCACATCCATCGGGTTAAATTCAAGACTGTATTGTGAATGTTTGAATATATCGCAGCTTACATGTGCAAAGACATCCCATCCTAGTTCTTTCAGAATACCCTGATGGATGGGCTTTGGAGTGTTTAAAGGCAAGAGATTAGAAACGCCACATGTTGAGAGTGACAGGGAGACAGAGGCAGAAGCGCGGTGTCTGTGGTGGAAGAGCGTTTATTAATAAAAAGAGACGTGCGTGCAGTGCTGGCTGCTGGCAAGTGATGCGCTCCCGTGGAGTGGGTGGGAGTTTCCCAGGGAATTGAGTTCCATTTAATCCTGTTTATTATTTAATTAAAAGGCAGGGTAGTGGGAAGCCTGCATCTGCTCTGTTGGAGCCCTGCGCTTCTTACTGCTCGGCTCTGTGCCGTGAGGTATGAGGTGGAACACAGCCACCAGGCAGTGCCCTGAATTTCAGGGCACAGGGACAACGCTGTGTTCACTGGAAGGATCTGCGTTACTGCATATTGGTGCTTCATTATTAGTGCTCAGGAGGAGGAAAGAGGGACGGCAGACAAAGGACTTTTCAGTGGACAGACAGCGTAACCAAAACGGTATTTATACTGGAGGGCTGCTCTCACAAGTCTCTGCTCTCACTTTCCTTTTCCAGATTTACACTGTGCAGCTGAAACTAAGCTCCTAATGACAAATCCATTAGGACCACATGGGGAAGGGTCAGAGGAGAAACTGTTTACCTGGACTCTGCAATGAAAACAGGGGAACTTGGCCTAGGCCTTCTGGATAGGCAATAAATGATGGATGCTATGATAATATTTTTTCATAGCGTTAAAGGTCAGGATGCTTATTCTGAGACTTGATCTGTTTCTATTTGAATCTCTGTATTTCCTTCAGGAAAATGCAATAAAATACCTGTGTTCTTTGCTCAGGTTCCTGAAAAACTCAGGATCTGAAGAAGGCCAGACACAGTACAGGAGTTTCAGTAGAAGTTATGGCATCTTCCTGCAAACGTATCGTTACCGCTACAAGTCCTTTAGCGCGGTTCTCTCTGTGTTAGTTTTTCATGTGTTTGAGCTGAGAAAGTGTGCAAAGGGATTGCTTTCTAGCTTAGCTCTTCAGGAGGCAGGACAGCTTGTTGTGCCGCTTTTGTGTGCGTGCTGTGCGTACACGAGACAGATTTAAGTACAAAACATCCGGCAGAATGGAGTTCTTGCTGCTGACTGGTGTTTTTAGGTATATCTAGGATGCAAATACCAATCATAGGTGGCAACGATAGACCATGAGCTGGGTGTGCAGATCCGTGGCGTTCAGTTGAGTTACAGTGCAGTGGTTCAGCCTCTGGGCTTTCTCAGCACCTGCCTTAGGGGCCTGCCTGAAAACCAGCTTTTCTGAAGACTGCCAGACTAGACTGAGACGATGCAAGAAGACAATGTGGTGAAAGGGATATCTCTTAAATCCCCTCTGTTAATGAAGATAGCAGCCCAGGAGGTACCTTCTGCTTGGGAGGGATGGGAGGGTGCAGACTTCTAACGTAGCAGACGCAACCAGGAGAACTGTTTGAAATTTGCTGTGTTTTTTTTTTTTTTGACATACGCCACAAAGATACTCTGGGTGATCTCTTCTGTGTGTGTGTGGTGTATCTCCTTGCTTCCCGTACTGCACTAGCTGTCTGTTTCCAAACACAATGGAAACTGATGACTAATCAGCAGCGCTGAGGCTACCTTACAGGCTGTCTCTGCCTTTATTCACCCTCTTGAAAGAACATCTGGGACTCTTCTTCCAAAAGTGCTTTGATTTTTAGCTCAGGAGGAATGGGGGCAGGATGTTCTCTGTGAATCAACCCTAACCCCTGTTGGTCCGACAAAGCAAAACCCAAGTTTTTTGACCTTGTTGGCAAGTCTTTTCTGTTTATTCATGAATTTTACTGTGGTCGGGACATGGGAAAGATTTTGGCTTTACATGTTTGCACTGGAAAATGCTTCTGCTTTTGTTCATTCAAATGGAGAAAAGGTTTTTGTTCTGCTCCTTGTACTGGGAGTATAAGAGGAAACTGCCTGTATTTCCATTGCTGTCTCTACATTGCCATGGGAACAGATTTGAAGTGCTGCATCCATTAAGTCACTTAGTTGAAAAATGGCACAGTTTATTCATTCAAACTGCACTTTTGCCACCGCTCTGTGTATGTCTACATGGCACAATGTAGTTTTTGAGCTAGCTTGATCCCAGAAGCAATGTAGCTGCCTGGATTGCAGTTGCATATGATAGTTTGACTTGGGATAAATAACACAGGCAGGGCATCATGCAAACATAGCTGTGCTGTCAACTCAGGCTTGTGTGAGATGATTCAGAAGTAGTTCAGGTGTACACACTGATGGACTGCTGCATTTCGTTGCACAGGATTTTGTCAGAAGACTTCTCTTAGCACTTGGCGTTCAGTTACTAGTGTAGAAAAGTAATGTCCTGCCTACTTTTTTGTTCATTTTGAGGTTGGTTTCTGTTTCTGGAATACTAAATCAGGCTTAATGCTACTAGAACAAAGCTTTCAAGTGTAATTCTTCTGTAGTCTAGTAATTACTGCTTGTGAAGCGTGGAAGAATCAGAGCGAGCGAGGCACAAATGGAGGGAGGCAAAACGAAGCCTCCAGAAGGAATATCAGTGCTTGTATTCTTGGCTGCACAATATTTGATTGCCACAGAATTTCAAGGTATATGTTAATATGAAAAAACACATCAAAATTGTACTAATTTAATTATTCTTTTTAGTAGCCTTCCTCCACACCCTTAAAGCTTACTTCAAGCATGAATATCACAGAATGGTTTGGGTTGGAAGGGACCTTAAAGACCATCTCATTCCAACCCGCTGCCATGGGCAGGGACACCTCCCACCAGCACAGGCTGCCCAAAGCCCCATCCAGCCTGGCCTTGAATAGAGGGGTGATCTTTGAGTGCGTTCACACTTCAAATGAGACACATTCATAGCCTTTAAATCTTGTCTGCAGGATCTGCCAGTAAGGGCTTTTTCTACGAGGAATAGCATTGCTGTTTCGGGTTGTCTGTTTGAACAGGCACGGAGTGCAGAATACCCACGACAGAAGTTTACAGGGGGAGATGTAAGTATTTGATAAGCGCTGTTAGCGTTCTGCTACTTGGTGCTTGTCACGCTTCCTGCTGGAGGTGTTTCAGATGAGATTGCCGGATGAGTTCAAAAGGGCACTGGTTCTGCAGCCAGGCTGGAGAAGATGGGCTGCTAGCAAATTACACTAAGTCACCTGGGGAGTAAGGCGAGGAAAGGAGGAGGAAAAGAGCAAAAATCATTTTATTTTTTATTTTTCCCTTGCATTATTTTAAATAGCTCCCACTTTAATACCAGTAAATGTTATGTCTCTGTCTCTTGGATGGACAGGTATAGATTAATTTCCAGATTCTTGCCAAGAATAAATTATTTACAACTCTGCAGAGCACTAACTATTCTTTTAAAACTGTTTAAGCAGTTATTTGACAATTCACGAAGAGGGAGCTGTGTACAAATAAGAAGCCCTATGGTAGTAGATGAGTAGTGGAAAAACGTGGAGGAAGTTCACTGTTATCCTAGGCAGGAAATTAAAAGACTAACCCTGAAATAGCTGTTTATGTACTCTTACAGTCTGTGCAGAGCTGCGGTAGTCACTCACCACACTGATTTTAGAGAAAATGGTGTTTTTTGAAGTGCAAGGGGGGGAATGGTTAAGTCTGAGCTTTGACTTTTTACAAACAAGGTGCAGGTTGGAGTGACACTGGGCACACAGTGCAAATGTCTCCTTTGACAGCTCTCTGTAGTGGATTGTTTTTGTGGGAGAAGAATTATGTATTTGGTATCTGATGAACTGTTCTTCCTTTGGAATCTACTTGAATCGAGCTGATCCACAGCTGATATCTTATCAATAGCACATAAGAGAGAGCATTTGGCATGTGTCTCAAGAGTTTTTATGGGTTAAAACAAGGCACTACCCAGTTATGCATCTCAGTCTTATTTAGTGGGACGAGTCCTCTGTGTTCCCGTGGCAAGGGATGTAAAAGACAACCAAGTGGGTTTTATGAATGTACTAGGAATAAGGAGGGGAGGGGGAAAAAAAGGGAAAACATAGATTCCCTGCTAAATAGGGGAAGAGAGAAAATGAGAAAATAATGGATGAAACAGACAAGACTGGGGTAGTCAATGCCACCTTTGTTTCTTTCTTCACCAGTTAACTGTGATCAGATGCTTAATGAGAATAATTTTAATAAGGGGATAGATGTGTAGGCCAATGCAGGGAAATAATAAGTTCTGTGTTTTCTAGTTAAAAGGCTTGGTAAACTTTGAGACTGTTTTAGAGTAAGTAAGGAGTCAACGGAAATCATCCCTCAACTATTTGAGGCTATCCACAAGATTTTGGGAATGATATCCCAAAGGAGGGGAGAGAAATGAGCACTGCAATTACCTTTACAGTGAAAGTGTTGAAGAACTAGTGCACAGTAGAACAGTCAGTCAGATTTTGATTTCTGAAGGATTCTGAGCTTAAGACAATTGAGAGACTTACCTTGATGCATAATGTAAATGCAGTACATCAGCTCAACTCCCAACAGGGTGGAAACAGTACCTTTGGTATAGCTTTTAAGTATTTTTAGGTAAAGCTTTTTCTACCACTCCCAAATGCCATAAGCCAGGTAGGTGAGCAGGCCTGGAGCTCATTGCCTTAACGTGTGTGTGCACACAAAAAAGCTGTTTTTAAAAGTTGTTCATGAGCCTGAGTGGTGTGCAGTGGCTTGCTGTGAAACTGGTGGGAGGGCTTCTGGAGTTTGGGCAGACCAGATGTGTCACGTACTCAGTGCTGGACAGCATTTTCCTTTAGCAACTTGGCTAATGGAGCAGCAAATGCAGTTACAACAATATTCGTTATGACTCAAAATGAAGAAGAGGAGGGCTATCAAACACTCTGACGGATGGCATCAGAACAGAGGCTAAACTGGAAATGAAGTTAGGCTCTATTTTTGGAAATCAAACACATGTATATCACAAGTCTTTGGCTACTCAGGTGTGTGCCAGCTACATGACGCAGTTGCAAAAAGGCAAATATCACTGCAGAAGGTTGTAGGAGGAGTGTCAGATGTAATTATTCTGCTCACCTCAGTGCTGGTGAAGGCTCAGCTGGAATCCTGCCTTTGGCTCTAGGCACCACGCTTCAAGAAAGAGTTTGAAAGAAATGAGAGAAGAGTAATGAGAACCGCAGGTGGTTCTCAAGACATGAGATGGGAGATGAATGACTATTATTTCTTCCCCCTTGAAGAAAAAAGGAATCACTTAAGTTGCAACGAAGACTTGTAGAGGATTTCAGTGTTCTAATTGGATTCCTAATTGCTGTCTGAGCAGAGACGGAGTTGTAGCCACAGCCTTGCTGCAGAACAGCTAAGCTGCTCATGGAATAATTTGCAACATGTGGTAAGAAAACTGATTGGTGTTACTTTGCCCACACACATTGGACTAAAGTTTCTGCAGTCCAGAATCTGTTTCCCGAGCTGTTCTGCAGTGCAGCTGGGGCAGTTGCCTCTACTCCACGGTTCCCATCTCTGGGTGTGGGACCTTGAGCAGTCCCTGGGGATGGGAATGGTATTCTCCTGGTGCTAGCTCTGATGACTTCTGAGCTTTTTTCCCCACAGGCATCCCCTAGTTTTTTAAATGCCCTTCTAATGCTGTCTGACTCTCTCCTCTAACAACTTTCTGTTCTACATGTTTTCCAAGGTTTTTTGCTTGGCCTGGCTTTGCCAGCTGTGCCACTGGTCTCCTCTTGTTGTCCAAGTTCTTGCAAACACCAGAGGGCTTTCTCATGGCCCTAGGCCGAAGGGTGTCAGCGTGTGAAGGCAGCATCTCTTTTTCTTACTACCAATAGCAAAGTAATCGTCTAGACCCTCTATGTCAACGATTTACATGATGAAACAGAATGCAAGATATATGGAGATCCATTTCATTCACACTTCAGTGGACTTTTAAATTAGCCAAAGCCTGGCTACTTACCTGGGGAAGACATAGTGATGATTTTTTTCCATGGAAAGATCTTAGGGTTTTCTCACTTGAATCATTCTGTACAGTGTAAAATACGTTCTTTTACTGCTGAAATTGGACATATAGGGTTCATAATATCTGTGATTTTTCAGGCAGTACCTGAATTCAAATGTATGTATTTAAGCTGAAGAAGAACCTTGACAGTATTTATTTTACATACGTATTTTAGTCTCACTTACCTATCCCTCTAGGCTAGGTAGACTGTTACTGTTATCTGAAGAGTTGCCATGGAAACAGTTTTACACTCTCCTTCCTTTTCAGTCTGTTTCTCTTAGCCAGTATCCATCTCTTTAAAACTATGGCCATGCTAAAATGGAAGTAAAACCCTAATAATTAAATACCTCTGTTACCAGGTGACACGGAGTGCAATAAATCTGTTGAAATCAATGAAACAGTTTCAGATGAAAAGGTGAGACCACGTCTCTGGGTTTCCAATCCTTCCTCTTCTTTTCCCTCCAAAATTAAATACAAAACTGTTCTGAGGTCAAAGGCAGATATTTGGAAGTCGGAAGTTTTTCAAGCGATGAATGGGCTCTTTTCATCCATGGTAGGAACGTCTTCACCTTATTGCTGTCCCTGGGTAGTGTCAGTGGTTTCCATGAACATAACCGAGAGAAAGTATTAATGATTTTAAATTTTGAAGAGTCTTCAGTGAAGTCTTCAAGAGGAAGATGTTCCACTTGGACAGCATTTAAGTACTGGTATGTGTGTGTGCACTCCACGTGGCAACCAGCTGTGAAGGTCATTCACCGAATTGAAAAATGTATCAGAAATGTGGGATTTTATAATTTGTAGACATCAAAGCAATCACATACAGCAAAACACAGTGAGGAGGAAGCGGCTTGTCATATTCTTAAAGCTCAAATTTCAATGGAGAAATTGGAGCTACAATGAAAGAATCAAGAAAGCTTGTTCTCCAGGGGCCTGGAGAACAAGTCTTAGGAGGAGCGGCTGAGGGAGCTGGGCTTGTTCAGCCTGGAGAAGAGGAGGCTCAGGGGTGACCTTATCGCTCTCTACAGGTACCTCAAGGGAGGCTGTAGCGAGGTGGGGGTTGGTCTGTTCTCCCACGTGCCTGGTGACAGGACGAGGGGGAATGGGCTTAAGTTGCGCCAGGGGAGTTTTAGGTTGGATGTCAGGAAGAACTTCTTTACCGAAAGGGTTGTTAGTCACTGGAACGGGCTGCCCAGGGAAGTGGTGGAGTCACCATCCCTGGAGGTCTTTAAAAGACGTTTAGATGTAGAGCTTAGGGATATGGTTTAGTGGGGACTGTTAGTGTTAGGTCAGAGGTTGGACTTGATGATCTTGAGGTCTCTTCCAACCTAGACGATTCTGTGATTGTATTCATGCAATCCTTTATCGTGTTGGTGAACTTCTATCAGTGTCTGATGAAAGACGCTCAGCAATACCCCCAGCAAAAGGTTAGGATTATGTGTTTGCAAAGTGAACTGACTTTACAGACTATTTGACAGAAAGGGGCTGTAGTCAAGGTAACCAAACAGAATGATGGGCATCAGTCCAGGCTGTGGGCAGTCTCGGGAGGACCAATATCCTTGCCTTAGGCTTTACTGATCAGGTAGTGGTAGCTTGGCAGGTAGCGTTTAGAATATAGTGGTTGCTCTGTTCATTTCAAATGGATCTAATTGTGGCCAGGTACTGTATCAGTGTGATTCTAAAATAGTACTCCCTGCAACTATTAATGTGACTTAACAGAAAGAGGAGACACCGTAAACAGTCTTGACTGAATCTCAGAAAAAATCTAGCTCTTGGGAGATGAGTGGCTGATATATATACAGGCTCAAAGTATGGAATGTGGTCAGGAATATGCATAAGAAGAAATGGTTTAGAGTAGGGGACAGACTTGAAGATCAAAAGTGCTGAAGGACCAGAGATGGTTGGGATAGATACAGGGCAGCTGCCTTCAAGAGTTATTTAGGTTTCTGTGGTTGGCAGAATCAGTGGGTTAGGAGTAAGGACGGGATATGAACTGTCAGGGTCTGTGATAAACATACTAGTGGGTCTGAAAGGGATCTAGTGCTTCTAGGGTTCTTGGGCTGTGGCGAGCTTTGCTGGTGGTCAGCAATAGGGACCTGGTCCGACTGTAGGGCTGCTGCTTGTCAGTCTGGACCGCAGGTTTAGGTCTGTGTTATGAAGACTTTCTAGATAAATGCAAAGCTTGGGCTGGATTTGGAATTAGAGATAGGTCTGTTGGGTACAGAAAGGCTGCTAGTTTGAGTTAAAAATCTTTAGCTGATGTAGCCTTTTATGTGGGCACTACTTCATGCAGTTCAAATCATGCGGTGCCTCTTGAGAGAGACTAAAGTTCAACAGATCATTCATGTCTTCTCAACTGCCTTGTCATGATGGTGCAAAAGAGGATATAAAATAAATCTCTGCCATCAGATATTTATTTCTGCTTCCTTTATGAATCCTTTAATTGCAACGTGACTTTCTGGTGCTAGGTGCACGAACACGTGAGCTGCCCTGAAGTCTATTGATTTCAGCTTGAATATCTCTAGTTCTATAGTTACAGCTGACTTAATTTCTGCAAAAATCATCCTGTCATACCAAATCCTGTAGTGAGAGTGCAATGAGACAGAACTATGGTAAGAGCTATTCCCACACTCGGTGTGATGTAATGAGCTAAACATCTGCTGGATTTCATTAGGCTTAGAATTGCGTTTGGGGTGGCACAACTTTATGGGCAAGATGATACAAGTTTTAAGGCTGTACTGTGTGTTCCTCTGAAAAGGGGAATTAAAAATGACTAGTGCAATTAAAGCTTGTCAAAGTAATTACAAGAATGAGAGGAAATATGAGAGTTTATCTGCTTATGCATAGTATAAATGCCAAGAATAGGTAAGATAAACAGCAAATGCAAGATTTAGATTAATACTATAAAAATCTTAGAGGATATATCATTAAATAAAGTTTCTTTCATCTTCTTCTGACTATGCCTATTCATTTAAACCTGTATTGTATTATAGAAGCTTCTTTGTATGGTTCAGTGTATCTCAATTAAGATTTTACTGCCCTGTCATAAAGCTTATCACAGGCTAAAAGTTTGCTTTTATTTCTCATACTGTGAAGCCTGCCAAGTTCTGTATAAGCTGTCACTCACTGTATTACACTCAGTGGATGAATAGAAGTTTGTTCACAATGAAGTTGTCCCAAATTTCTCAGGTTTTTTTTTTTTTTTTAGACCGTTTGCAGTCTGTCCTATCTTCCTAAATCCCCTGCACAGAGCTTTTGAGTCAGAAATGACTGCACTGCAGTGCACCAAAACACCAGACAATGGACCTGAAAAACCAGCAAGAACATCAATCATTTAATAGGTATTTCTAGCAGCAGCTTCATTTTGGTCTCTCTTATATTTGTAACTTATAATGAAATGATATGGCACGTTAATGACAACACAGAAGAACTGATTCACCACTTTACATTGTAAATATGAAATGTCAGGATTTTTACTAAGAGTCATATCTCTTGGACCCAAGACAAAATCAAGAGTTAAGGTGTCAGTGATAGTTTCTTACACCTGTTGTCACAGCATCACTGCAGTGTTACTCATGATGTATTTGTGACACACGGCACAGAGGCATAGTGCCCACTTACAAAAGCCTAAACTACTGTAAGTGATTAAGAGAAGGGCCACTAAGGAACGTCTGCTTGGTTTTGTGCAGGTAAGTACCTGGCAGAAAAGTTCACACCAGGTAGTAAGTCATTGCAGTGTCTATTTCTGAGATAAATAACATTCAGTAATGAACTATGGGCTCTGCATATATAATGGAGGTGTGTTTGGTGCTAAATTGTGCCAAGACATTAAATTTGAGTAACAATTTAGAATATTTCTGGAGAACTTGCATAACTGTAAGAATATGAAATATCAGAGGGTGTTTTTTCTTTCACATGGCTCACACAGGCTACTCATCCTCAATTTCTCTTCACTTCAATGAGATGTGAGTTCCCCAGCCCCATTTCCATGTTGCATATGCAAGAACAGGTTTAAAACAAAGCTGTATTTCAGTGAGGGGGGACAGTCAGCATTTGGGGAGGAAGAATTTGTGAGGGTGTAGTCTAGATCTTTTGTGTGTCCTCTGTTCAGGCAGATGAGAATGTAAGGAATTAAATGTTTGGGTGGCTTAAAGGATGAGTGGTCTTTCTCCTGATGCCGCAGTACCTTATTTCCTTTATCTTGAAATAAGACTTGTCTTGTGGACAAACGATTTTCCCGTTCTGTTCAGTGGTTTATTTGTTGTATTTGTTGTGGGGCCGTTTGCACATATACGATGGGGTGAAATTAATGCCAACTTAAGCCATTTGCAGTATTTCTTTAAATTTGTTCTCTTTTCTCAGCAGTATGCAGAACTATGGAAAACAGCTCTTACTGGGATGCATTTCAAACTGGTTATGAATGCAGGAATGGGAATATGTATTTGCAAAGTAGCAAACTTCTACATACCTTTAAGCAGCACAATAGGAATAAAAAGCAGTGTTGTAAAGATGATTGCTAAACTTTTCTGAAGCTTTTCTGACATCTGTGTCTTTTCTCTATTGGATATGTTGGTATAAATCATTCTGCTTTCATCTGGAGGCATTGATTATATTCATTTTGAATACTGTAAAACAACTAGTTTCAGTTATCTGTATTTATTTATTTTGGGGGGTGACATTGTCTTTGTGTCAGCATCTCTAGATTCAGTCTAAAATTCTGCCCCTTCTGAAGGTAAATCGGAGCTTTGACATCAATGTCACTATATCCAAAATTTTCACATAGTGTTTTATGACTGTCCTTCTCTCCTCCTTCTCTCATCATACTTAAATGCCATGAGGCACAGTCAGATGCCAGCTAAGAGTTCCATCCAACTGCAGTTTAGTAGTGTTTTGTTCTCAAACCAAGAAGGAAAATGATGTTTCAGTTGAGGGTTTACTATTTGTTTCCTTTACAAGGAAAGCCATGACTATGTGGTGCCATGCATGCATGCAATGTGTGTACACCCAGACAGCTTTACCACCTGTGTGAGCTGATAACAAGGTACGGAGGAGCTGGGATAACTGTTGCATCCTGAACACAGAGACATAAGAGGGTACCGTACACCTTTTCTCTTCTCCTTCCAACACTTGTGTGATGATTTGTCAGAGTATGACTCTTGGCAAGTACTGCAGCAGGCTGCTAAATTCACAGGATAATTAAAGGGCCTACTAAATAAGCAAATGGTTAATTCTCCAGTTACACTGCAAGCTTGCAGTCTTTGTTTTCACTAGCGTACCACACTGAGCAATAGACAACTACAGCAGTGTTCACAAATCATGGTCACAGTGAACAAATATTCTCTGCAGAAGTAACCCTAAAAAAAAAGTGAGCAGTAACATTTCATACATGCTCTTCCAGAACAAAAGCATTGTCCTGTTGAATTGTATCTCCTACTTCCAGTTTTAAATTCTTCAGTGTCTTCTCTCCCTGGATTCCTACTGGAGGAATTATTGGACAATTTATCATCATTTCTGTATTATTTCCCTTGTGAAAATCAAATGCCTGGTCAGGGCCATAAAACATGAGTATCTTATTTTTAAAACCACCCAACATTTGTGTGGGAACAAGAGCTGAAAATGAGCTGGAGAGAGAACCCGTCTCAGTCCTTGGCCCTGGAGGCCTTCAGCGAGCTGCACAAAGCAGTGCATGGGGAACCACACACAGGCTCGCAAGATATTTGGGTTGAACTGGATGGTTTGGCTTTTAAGGTGCCCTGATTAGGCTGAAAGCCACACTGTTCAAATTGCTTGTGGGAGGAAGAGGTAGGTTCATGTAGGTGAAGGATATTAAGTCTCTGAGCTCAGGGGCTGGGGTTTCCTGGGCTTTTCCAAGCAGACAACCTGTGCGCGGTGCTGAAGGGGTTATGGCTGGGCTGCAGCCTCCAGGTGCAGGAGTTATTGCCCAGGGTGGGCTCTCCTTCTGTGCTTGGCTCTTGGTGCGTGCCTCTGGTCCTGGTCTCAGGCAGGGGAGCAAGTGCTCTGCTCCCGCTGGGTCCAGGCAGAGCAGGGAGCCCAAGGAGGAGACGTCTCTGTGATAGCTGGGTCCGAGGCAGGGGAAGGTTTGTGAACTGAAGGGATGCAGACAAAACCCCCAAGAGACCTATATTTATATGTAGCAGCATTGTGCTAAATTGAGAAGGTGTTACACGGGGTAACAGCTGTTGTTTCTTCTCCTGGCCTGGAAGAGGGCTTTTAATGATCTGAGGGGAATTTGTGTCAAAGAATCTGTATTTCTCATCCAGTAGCTACAGGTCAATATAAATGCAATTATTTTTATTCTAATTAATGGTAACAATAAACAGGAGAACCGACTTTATCCTTATTTTCCTTGGGCTTTTTTGCTTGTTTCTTTAGGATTTTAATAGCACTGACGCACCTAGAAGGAAGTTGCAGAGTGTTTCCATCCATGTATTAGTTGACAGGACTGACAAATAATATTTGTAGCTCTATTTCTTTGGGGATATAAACCTTCTTCAAAAGAAAGATGATTATATGAAAACTGTTGATCTTGTATATCTGTTACAGCATCCTAATTTCTGAGCTTTTTTTATATTTCCACAAATACCATAACTTAAAAATTTGTTACTTAAAAAGTTGCATTTTTGACAGATTTTTTTTTTTGTTTGGTTTTACAACACTTTTTAAGAAACCTGAAGAACAAAAAAAAAAAAAAGAAAAAGAAAAGAAAAGAAAATACTACAAATAAAGCTTGTCAAAACCTCAAATTGTAATGAACTATTCTGGAAACTTGATAAATAATACTTTCAGATTCAAAAACACTTAGTGAAGGTAAGCTTGCTCTTTATGGTATCCAATTCTTTTGTGAAAAATTCTAGATAGCAGCTCTGACTTTATCATAATAATCTTTGATAGGTACGGCTCATTTTGTCTTACAGACTTTACTAACAACTGTAATTCTAAAAGTAATTGTGTTCGTGGAATAACAACAATGGCAACAGATGAAAACCTTCTGAATAACATAAGGGTTGATGGAAATAGTTGCCATTAGGTGTTACCTTTCATTTGTGCCTCAAGAATGCTGAATTTCATTAGTAGTAATTCTTTGTGCTAAGAATTAGGACAAAGATGGTTCTACTTTTAACACTAGGAGTCTGACTATTGAATCTGACGGATTGTAAGGTGTATTTCTGCAAGATGTGCTCCTGTATTATTGCCCTACGGAAAACAAGGGCTTCAAGTGCAGTCTTTGAGGACTCTTGTGAATAGGTTTTCAATATATTGTATATTTTTAAAGCTCTGAGATGAGAAAGATGATGCGTCTTAAATTGATTAGAGAACATCTTTTACAGTTAGAGATGCTGCATGACCACTGAGTTGCGCATAAATCTTATTTCTTCTTGGCAATGATTTTTATATGCTGGTTGATTTATGTTCGGAGGTGGATGCCAAGAGACGAGCACCATAAATCATGAAAATGGAACAGGCTAATATGCAATAGCTAGTTACAAGATTCATACTTGGTATTAGATGAAATAAAGTGTAAATATTCAGGAGATGATAGAGTGTGTTAATCTCCAGAGTTAATCCAGCTCTGCGTGCAGAGACTTGACAAGACAATGGTGTTGGTTCCTTAGGGCACTGGAACCACCCCCCTGTTGTGTTAATGGCCACTGGGCTTGGCTGGTGCCAAGGTTTCACCTTGGGTCATGCTCCTTCCCTAAAAGCCAAAATGTTTTCATAGAAGGAGCAGAAAGCTATTTCAATCCAACTGCCCAGTGGAAAACTGGGAGCAGGGCATTAGGAAGGAGGCTTTGCTCAGACGCTGTGTGTGCTGTGGAATTTTTATCTAGCACGGTGACATTAACCTGTAGCAGTTAATAGTCTGTGGGGTCTTTCCCAGGTACCTTGTAGGAGCCTTTTTGCTGGCAGGCAAGATTTTCTTTCATGCCTGGGTTATGTTTGTTACGGAGCTGGCTGAGGGGCAGAGCTTTAAAAACCTACCAGACTGTGTTTGCTGGAAGACCAACAAGTAGTACAAGCCGGCAAATATTTGTACGAGAGTTTATGTGAGCTTTTTAGGTAATGGGGAGGCATCTCCCTCTATTTTTCTGGTGGGGATAAGGAAGATTGAAATGGCAGCTGAATACTGAATATGAAAACATGTAATGGGCAAACAAGCCTACAGGGTATAGGGTTTATCAAATTGTGCAGCTGGTATGGAAGAACACTTAATAAACCTCATGGACAGAAATTTCTACAGAGTAGCAACACAATCAAAGAAAGTCCTGGGGTTTCCAATTGAGTTTTGAGAGATTATTGAGGAGACTGAGGCTCGGCCTAAGTCTGGCAAGTTGCAGATAGCTGATGCTCAAGAGGAGCATCATCTCTAAATTGGAGACCCTTTTATGAGGAGGTTAATAAATAGAAGAATGTGAGTGTGAGGAAGGGGGATGGAGAAATCAGCCAGTGCAGGAAATCAGAGCTAAATAGCATGTGAGGGGAAAAGGCTACCAGTAGTAGATGATGGAGCCGCAGTGAGGAACAGCTGGTCTGTTTTGAGGCAAACAGAGGAAGGGATGAGGGGATTTCTGGGAGAAAATATTTGTGGAAGATACCAGAGAGGATGGCGGAGTCAGACATGGTGTCAGGTGGTATAATAACCAATTAGCTTGTAAGGAAAATAAGTACACTTTCTAGCTGTGCAATAGTGGAAGTGTTTCATTTCCCAGAAATATTTTGGACAAACAAAAGGCAGAGCTGAGATGCTCCTGGACGTGATGGGAATTCAGTCTTGATATCAAATTGTCGGTGAACCAACAAGAGGTCAAAACTTTGGAGATCGGCCTGCATGGAGTAATCACAAATGAGTTCTGTTCAGTTGTGAGGCAGGCGAAGGTGGGCATAAAACTGAGGCTGGGATTTTAGAAAGACGAGTGCTGGGATGCCCATGATCTTAGTGCTGTTTACAAAACTGAGGAGTACAAAGATTTGAGTATGGGGACTGAAAATAGACATATGCTGAAAATTGAATTCTAGACAGGTGCAAAGAAAGTGCTGGGAAATGAGACCAGTTCCTCTTAACGAGTGAGAACTTAAAGCAGGGCATTAGGAGTAAGCAAAGAAAGGAGAAGGGCTGTAAACCTGGCTGGCATGGATCTTGCACAAATTGTGGTACAGAGGCATAATCACAAAGAGCTAAGAGGCCCTGTTGTGTACAGTAGCTTAAGGAAAATCTGTGGAAGTCCAATTCTGAATGACCATTTGACACAGTTTTAAAAAATGTTAATGATATGCTTTAGGATAATCTAAATAATCTGTATTGTATTATATAGTACAAACTAACAGATGAAATTGTATGGCTGGTAAGGAGGGTCTTTAATCAATGTGTAAATAGGGAGAGATCTCTGCCTGGAGTTCTCAGACATTCAGAAAGGAAAGGAGGGAAGCATCTGCACAAGCACAGGCATGCTGTTTTGAACTCTAAAACTATGCAAAGTCTTGGATTTTGAAAGAAAACTATTTAAAAACATGGAGGTAAACCTGAATTTGGAGTAGCAGTAGAAGCAGCTACAAGATTGTGTGTGGCTGTCCAGTGCGAGCAATCCTTTTATAGGGTGGTCATTCATGCTCTATGTTCTGCCATACCCACGCTATCTCTAAGATTATTGTCACCGTAGAAGCCCCCAGGAGCTTATACCTTGAATTAAGGCTACCTTGAATCTGTGCTGTGCAAATTGTATCTGCTGGACTCCTGCCAGCTCTCTTGTCACATCTTGCTCTCTCTAGCGTTAGGGCTCTTCTCAGGGCATAACCTGAAGACTAGTAGTGACTTGAAACATGCCAGGCACAAAGGAGTATTTGTAAGAGATGGAGGAGAAGGGATTTTCTTTGAATGATAAGTTTTCAAATGATAGGTGTGGGAAACATCTCCCTTTCTCTTCTCTTTTATTTATAACCATTTAATTCCCACCATTGGATCTGTGGGCTCTGTGCCAGTAGATATATATTTTAGATGTATGCCGTTGCAATCGTCTTGGCCAGTAAATGAATGAAAAATATGCCAAGTGCTCCCTGTGAACAGCTCTAAGCGTGCTTTCTGCGTGTGGCTCTCTCTGGCTGACCTTGCTCAGGAGACCTGCTAGTCGGCGTGGGAGCCCTTTGGAAGAGCACGAGACAAACAATTACAGGTTTATGTGCCTAACCTTACTGGCAGGCAGTATCCTGGAGGCATTAATAAGACATGAGATCACAAAACATCTGGAGAAGTATAAGCTGACAAAAGCTAGCTAGTATTGATTCATAAGGAATGAATTCAGTCTGACAAATCTGGAAATGGAGACAAATGGGAAAAGCCGATTGGCAGCTTGAAAAGACTTGGTGAGGAGTTGCAATATTGATGTTACATGTACGGATTTGCAAGTACATCCGTAGAAATTGCTTTAGTAGCCATGCTTAGATAAGAGGACAGGCACTTGCTCTGCAGGTTTCCTTATACACAGTCTTTAATTAGCCTTTAATTAAATTAAGACTTTAATTTGCCTTTAATCCATAGCTGATCTGTGCTCAGTGGGTTCTGATCCCTCCACTTGAAGCACGGCATTTCTAAGAGGACACTATAAGAAAACCTAAGAAGCAAAGACAGAATGAAGGCAATCTGATCTTAATTCTGTAGTGGAACAGAGCCCTCGTGGACAGGTGCTTTTGGTATACAACATCAAATAATCGATTACTACTCTGCAACCTGGAAACAATTTCATGTTGGTGATCCAAGCGTGTATGCTTGCAGCAGGGCTGATAATAACATCGTTGTTCATTAGTTTGGGTAAGTAACTGGTACTGTTCTACAAGGGATTAATGCTACCTACTTGCTACTTCCCCTTCCTAGCAGAGGCTGGAAGGGTAAGATAGGGATTGGGGGGTCCTGGACGCTGCGGACAATGTGGCTGACCACTTATTCTGTCTGCTTATCGCAGGCTGTAGCTAACTGAATGCGTTGAGATCTATAGAGATTTAATCTTTGTGTGTAAATGAATGTGTGATCTATTTTATCTTGTAGCTGTTTGTGTGGAATTATGCTGAGTATAAACCACTGATATTCCTGTGCAGAGTTATTACATAGGAGCTACTGAAATGATCTCCCTGTCTTATAAGAAGTGTCTCCCTATAGGTTTCTGCAGATGTGTTCATTATGTTGGCTCCTTGATTGTTACACTAGTGACTTCATTCTTTCCCTAGCCTAGTGCGTGATTTTGAGCAAGATTTGGTGTAGCCCTCAAGTCAGCGCAGGTTATTTAGCACAGAAACTGAATGAGTGCAAATAGATATCTGCTTTCTAATTTCACCATTGACAGACACCTGGGAGCCTGAGTTGAAGCCAATGAGAAACTCCTAACTCCCAGCTGTGGCCCTAGGTCAGGAACGTACTCAAGCATGTATTTAGCCGTAGGTAGGTGCCTCAGTCCTGCAGATTTTCACACATTCTAAGATTAATTTTAAATATATATCTTCTAATTGTAGTTGCTTTCCTCAAGCAACTTTATAAATGCTCATGTCGGAGCTTCAATTCCACTTCCACTCCTGGAGGAGAGCAGAGTTCTAGTCTTACATCTGCCAACGTTATCTGTCATTTGAGGGATGCCTCCCAGTGGAGGCATCTGAAAACAGAACATGATGCTTTTTTCTTGCTGTGAAAGATGAAGTCTCTACTATAATGATGAATTTTCTTCCATAAATTATAATAAAACAGTTAATCTTTCCTTTTTTTTTTTTTTTTCTCCCCCCCCTTTCCCTCTCACAGAGAGTGCCTATTGCAGATGGCTAGCATAGTTTTTGACACAGGAGGAAGCTTATGATGATGCTGTGCAGAGAGAAAGAAGTAGTTTTATACCACACAGCTTTATATTTCTTAAGAAAGTCTGCATGCATCAGCATTGGAGAAAGCACTTTTCCATACGTGCCTCTGAAGGGCGGTGTTTGAGGATGAATGTATTTTCCCAAATGATTAAGAGCCAGTGTTTGCAAAGCACTTCGTTATCTTTGGATGGGCAAGGATGCAAATTTGGAGTACTGACAATGATTGCCTTGGAATGCTTACGCACAGCTATTGTATGCAAACTGCATAAAACAGCAGGTTGGCCTATTGTTCAGGTAAGAGTGTAATTTAGATTTTTTTCAGATGATGTCATAACTTTATTCTTGTCTTGGCAAAACCACTTGCAGAAGGCAAAACAGACTTTGCACATTAAAGCTGTTTGCTAGGTGTCAGACCTGACCACGTCAAGGCCAATCTGGCAAACCATTACTATCAAGCATAATACTTCCCACTAATGCTGACTGGCCAGTGACCCAGGTCTATGCCACCTGTATATATACACAGACACATGCTTTATTTGTGCTGAAATCTATGGCACAATGCCTCCTATTTCAGGAGCTCACATCCCTCCATGTTTTGTTGGATTTATTGCCAGTTAAACTTCTGTTTCTCTATTTATTTTCTACTTCATTATCTCTTATCATTTTATGAAGACAATGGATTTAATTTTGTGCCATCACTTATAATTTCAGTCAAAAAGGCAGAAATGTCATCTTTATACTGTGGGAAGCTAACACAGTTCTACAAAACCAGAGCCAAAACAATCGTATGCTGATAAATAGAAACCTACACTACCTCATGGACAAATAACTCCAATCTGGATTTCTTCCCCTAAATGGGAAATGTTCCTGCAAGTGAGACCAGGCAAAAATCATGTGATGAATTATAAATGTGAAGTGCTAGTAAACCACTCAGTTATGTGCTATAAAATTAAATAGGAAATATATAAACCTGAAGGTTCTTTAAAAAGCGTGTGCAAGTGCCATGATTCTATTATGGGTACAGTAAGATACGAACTGATTAGAAACTTCATGTACTATACATCTAGAAACAAACTGTCAAATGTTTTTACTGGTTTTATCCTTATTTAATCTTTTTTTTTTTTGGGGGGGGGGGGTGGGGTGTATTAAAAATGCAATATTTCTACATAAGCAGCTGAACTGATACACAGAGAAACCAAATCCGGCAGCCATCATAGATGGAGCCCTTTTACTTTACAGATGCCAGTAAATCAGTGTAGTTCAGTGTCAACCAGGATCCATCTCCAAATCCACTCTCTAGAGGACTCATTGCCACTAGTACATGTGTCTGTCTTACACGTTTGGCACACTACTGTTACTGATGGGTATACTTTTAACTGTATACTTTTATAATCCTGTGGCTCCAAAAATCGCTGATAAATTCAATATTGCACAACCAGGGTCAACTCATGTTTAAACAGATCTCAGTGAGATGTAGAATCTGCATTTAGAAAGACGCATGTCAGAAATACAAACACAGATACTAGTAAAAGAACAAGGGCAGCTCTTTCCAGGGAAGTTTTTCTTGAGATGCATAATGTGATATTTCCATAGAGATAAAAATAGGGGAACTGCGAAGGGGACTCTCAATTTCTTGATGAGCAAAGGTAAAGACTGACTTTCTGGAAGCTACTTACCAACCAAATGCAGTTTGCTGACTGTACACAGAATTGAGAGAGTGAAATCATGTTTGTTATTGTTTTTATTTTATTTTTAATGCAGGTGTTAGATGAGATGATCTAATGGTCCCTTCTGGCCCTCCAGCTTAGTGTCGCCTCCACTTGAGAATATTTGTGGAGCTCGGTCAAATGCTTTTTACCAGGCCTTTGGGGAAGGAGGTTCCTAATGAGGAAGAACTTTATAGAGCAGAAAAGTGTTCACAAGTGGAAATATTTGCTGTTGGCAGTTGTTTTTCTTTTTTTTGGGGGGGGGGGTGGGGGTAGAAGGGGGAGGTTTGCCAAGGTTTTCATTTGAAATGTCTTTTAAATTTTCATTAAAGGTGCCTATGGCAATACTCAAGCATGTCTTTGTATATTTAGCTTTGGAAAAAAAAAAAAAAAGTAGCTTTTTTTTCTTTTCTTTTTTATTCTCCAAGGCAGAGAAACAAGAGTGCACATATTATTTCATGGCAGAGGTAAATTTCAACTCATATTTGTAAGTCTCAGGAAAAAAATAGGGGGATATGACTAGCATCTGTCTCATGTCACCTTTCTTGGAAGCAATGCTTTCCAGCTTTGCTAAATTCATCCATCTCTTGAGCAAACTGTCAGAGATTTAGAGAATCAGAGTTGTGCTTTTGTTAGCTCTGGTTCACCTAAGAGGACTGTGGACTCACTTTTGGAAATCATAGCCATTATTTAAAAGCAGGCCTCGCTACATTTATAAAAGTAGCACAATGTAATGGTGTGATTTGTAACCATGGATAAGTCATCAAATATCCAACCTGCCAGACAAGCAAGGTATTAGGCAGTTCATTGTACAGGTTATGCGCAGTCGCCAGCTGGCTTTGTGGCTGCAAAGCAATCTGGAAAACTTAGGCCGGCTTGTGGGTGAGAACACTGACAAAATGTCTGCAAGCCTTTTGCACAGTTTAGCCATTTATAATTTAGAAATGATAACAGCTTTTAGGGAAAACACTTTGCTTATGACCCGCTGCATTCAGTATGATGCTTAGAGCAGAGGACGGTGCACGGAGCCATGCTGTGTGGCACAATCTGTCACTGAGCTGCATGAATAATGCCCAAGTGAGCCCTTTGTCCCTGGCCACAACAGAGACAACTGGGTGTAGGTGCTGCTGGGGTGGATTGTCCTCCGAGGAGACAGATGTCACTAGGGACTGATATGCAGCAGGCAGTGTGGCTTGTGAGCTTACAATGGCTGCAACATCCCAAGGCCATATGTAGTGATCTCATTAGTTTCTTGGTTGCCTCCTGCACAGGCTGTTGGAAATGTTTAAAAGTGCAGGTTCAAAAGGGAAACCAATGTATCATGTTTGGATTTTCTCCCTCAGTCATGCAAAGCAAACAGAGAACCTGCTGAGTTTGGAAGCAAGAAGTTGTAACGACTAGGGTATCTCGTAATTGTGGGTCTGCTAAATGGATTAGCTTTACACTGTATTGTGTTACTCCCACAGTCAAACAGTCCAAAAAGATATTGAAGACATGCAAAGTCCTTCGGGTATTTTCAACCTGAGATATTTATTCTCTTGGTTCTGACTCATTGCCCAGCAGATGTTTATCTTTTGTGAGGAATGTAAGGAAGACATCTGCAGAATTCCTTGGATGTTCAGCTATGGATACAGCTGTGAAGAAAAACACATGATGTGTGTAATGTTTTATTGTATTCTTTTTAGTTTTATTTCTCCTTTCTTGGCTTACGATGAGTATTATAGGCATAGCCACGTTCTGCATCTCACTCTGGTGGGGTTGTTCACCTCTAGCCTACATTGACAACTTGGGGAAAGCCTTTTGAATTTGGCACTGAGCAGCACGTTGCATCATCTTTGCTCCATTTTTTTTTTTATTTTTATTTTTTTGCCAATGGGAAGTTCATTTCCAGTCCACTCCTTGATATTTCATTTAACTACACTTTCCCACCCTCTCAGTAGAGGTTGCTTTTGTCTGAACTGGGCAGGCCTTTTACAGCAAACACCAAGTGGGGAGATATTCCTGGGCAAGACTTTTTACAGGACAACAGTTTTGTATTCAGAAGAATATATTTGATTACAATTGGCAGCTTTGAAACCACAGTAGACCATTTAATTTTTTAAGTTATAGCAGCTTGTGTTTGTCTTAGGTTTATTTCTTATCTGCAACTGAATATCTTTAAAATGATGCAAAGTAAAATTAGCCCCATGCTTTGTAAAACAAAAATGTCAATAAAATCATTTCTAATCTTAGCTGTACTACAAATTTACAAACTCTTTAGTACAAATGCAAAGTGTTGAAAAGTGTGAACAGATATGCATTGCTTAGTGGTAGCTACAGATACACCTAGCAGGAATAGCAATATGTAAGAATTCTTTTGTTTTCGCTTTGTTGTCGTGCTCTCTCAGATGTTTCCTTTTTGGGTGTAAAAGTTAGTCTGAAAACCTGATTTTTGGATTCAAAACTCAGCTGCTCCTGAGGGAGGAGGATAGTTGAATTATTAATAGCTGATGTCCAGTTCAGCCTTTTTCCTCAGCTTTGCTGTCTCGGCAGTTCTAAGTTCAGAGTCACCGTGATCCTTATTGCCTTGCATCTAAAATCTATCAGCATAGTCCTGTATCCTTCTTTTTGTTCTCTACAGACTATTTTTTCAGGAGAGAGCATTAATGCCTTCTACCTATTCTACAGTGCTTTGTGTTTCCTCTGTTTCCAAATGAAAATGTCATCTGCGTAGACCGAGTTTAGAATTAGTACAGGAAAATGGTGGGGCCATAGTGAAATATGACAAATATTTCTATACGTGCCATGTTAATTACTCCTACAAATGTTATACCTGTGAATCTAAACTGTGGTTGCAGACCATGCTGGGTTGGCTTTGAAAACCTTTGCATTAGTGGAAACTTCTGAATTTTGTGTCTGACGAGCAGAACATAGCATTACGTGTGTCGTTGTGGTCTCACCTTGAGTACCATGTGCGGTTTTGTGCACCATGATATAAGAAGGATGCTCTTACAGCATCCAAAGGAGGGCTATGAATATCGTGAAGGGTCTAGAGAGGAAGACAAAGGAGGAGCAGCTGAGGTCCCTTGGTTTGCTCAGCCCTGAGCAGAGCAGGCTGAGGGGAGGCCTCATGGCGGCCTGCAGCTCCCTCACGAGGGGAGCGGAGGGGCAAGTGCTGAGCTCTGCTCTCTGGGGACAGCGACAGGACCCGAGGGAACGGCATGGGGCTGGGACAGGGGAGGGTCAGGCTAGGTGGTAGGGAAAGTTTCTGCACCCTGAGGTGGTCAGGCACTTCCCAAAGATGTGGTCACGGCACCTAGCCTGACAGAGTTCAAGAAGTGTTTGGACACCATTCAGACACAGGGTCTGGTTTTGGGTGGCCCTGTGTGGAGCTGGGACTTGGACTCTATGACCCTTGTGGGCCCCTTCCAGCTCAGACACTACAGAATCAGAGAATATTCAAAAATCTGAGGGCCAGTGAAGCCTTGTTTCTTCCAAGTGGTGGTAACTGAGGCTGGAGTCATATCCTTTGTGTATCTATAGATTCCTGGTGGGATATCCCAGAGCAGCACATTAAAACTGGTTGCAGTATTAGTCATTTTCTGGCTGCGCTTCCCCTTTAAAAAGCTATTATCTATGCCCATTACATGATAATAAATACTTTTATGTAAATATTTTCCAAATGAAATTACTCATTATTAATACAGATAGTTATGAAGGCAAATACAAACAACATGTCAGCAAAAACCATAATTATTAAAGAACTTAGTCCACAAGCCACATAATGATTCATAGAGCACCTGACTGATTTTTTTTTTTTGCTTCTCACTTTTTTTCTTCCTCATTAGATATATATTCCATAAGACATTTTTATTTCCTCTAATTATGGATCTGACTGGTATTACAGCACAGGCTTACCAGAAAACTTGTTTTGGTGTCTGATAAACTGGAAGCACAGGGGCAGGATTCCTTGAATAGCAGGTCTGCTCAAATGGAGAAGTGGAGGAGAAATGGAGGAGGTGACATCAGATTAACATAAACTGAATTAGAGTTACACAAGGTTCACCTGAAATGAAACTGCATTAGGAGATGGGAAGGCAAGCAGCAGCTTTTTTTGCTGTAAAGGAAAGGCTTCAGTGACACTTGACTGAAGCCTACACACATAAGGCACTAGGATGATGGTACATACTAGAGGAAAATGAAGAAGGTAAAATATCATTAAATTCTGGAATCATTGTAGTGAGAAACTGGCTTGCTGGAAGGTTAGGGTTTTAGAACGGGTCTGAACTTAATTTTGCTGGAAGAGGTATAAGGCAAAACTTGTTCCTATCTCACTGTTGTTACTTTAATCTTACTGTCCTGCAAAGATGACTTTAATTTTTTTTTCTTCTTTAGGAATACTTTGCATGGAAGCACATCAATATAGTAATAGATTTTTACTGTCTTATGTGATGGGAGAAGAGAGGTTGAAAGTTATATATATAGTTAATTGCATATTATCTTGTCTGTAATGTTTTTGAGTAATTTATTTATCAAAAACAAACAAAAAAAAGGGTCTTCAGTATTCTGTGATGCCTTCTTGCCTCAGATCTCTTAAATCACAGCTGAATCTCTTTTATGAAGCCTCAGGGAAAGTTGAAGGTTATGTTCCTTGCTTTCTTTTGTAAATATGTTACAGTCCATTTCATCTAGAATCTGTCTCTTTTCACAGCTGGCTGTTGAGTCAGTTCTAGTTTACTGTGATTTAAGTCACTATATATCTTAATACCCTGGTTTTTGGTTTTCTAGAATTTCTTTTTTCAGATATGAGGAACACTAATATTTATATAGATGTAGATCTTAGAAGTACTCTGTGGTTTCACTGGACATCTAAAACTACATTTTTCCTTTTGCACATTCCAGATCTATAAAGGAAATGTAAAAGTTTCCATCCTGAGCCACACTTTAAAAAAAAAAAATGACTACATGTTCATGCTTAAGGAATAATCACATTGAACAATTCTTTCCCTATTTAGTTTATATTATATTAAAAACAAAACAAAAATGCACACACACAAAGTTTTATCAGATTATTTTCCAAATTGAAGGAAGTAAGAGTGCTGAGAAGTACTTTAGGAGGAACCATGCTCCTTTCAGAGAAATGTTTGATGCAGTTCTCTTTGTAACTTTTTTTTTTTAAAGAGATTTTCCTCCGTATGCATGCTCCCTCAGTACTTATCAGGAAATCAGCTACCAGAGCATAAAATAACTGCAGATTATTTTATACTGCTTTTTGTGTAAACATCATAATTTGAGGAGGTCAGGAATTTTTTCCTTCTGTTTTATTTTATTTTTTTAGTTAAAAATCCTTGTTTCCACAGATTCCATAGGCGCTGTCAATATGAATTCAAGCATTTTGCATGCAGAGCTGAATTATAACATTGCTTTAAATCAAGGGGGTCAGTCTCCTTTCTAGAATGATCCATAGTGGCACTTCTTTGTTCACTTGGGACTGCTTTACGTTGACGAGGCATGCACCAGAACTGCTGTCCCAGTTTGCCACAGTCACTTGAAGGTCTTTGACTTGGGCCAGGTTCAGAGGTTTAGGGACACAGCTGACTTTCCCAATTTCACACAAAAATATAGAAGTGATGATTTTGCCATTCATAAACAGAAGAAAAAGATCCCTTGAGAAGCACCATGGTGCTGCTGGTAAGGGACTTACCAGTTTTCATGGAGATGATCTAAACTTTGGATGTTTTGCTGGATTTATCTAGGAAACTTAAATCAGGATCCTATTTTATCTGCAACTGAAGCTGACAGATGGTTAAGGAGAATAAAAAAGCTTTGGGGTTTTGGCCTATCATTAACTGCTTTATAGTGAAAGCTTCTAAGCGTCTGAACTTAAAAATGCAGTGTGTGTCCTCCAGTAGTACATGTTTATTCTTGATTCTTACATCTTTCATTTTCTTGCCAGAGGGGTAGGTGGATTTGCTGTGCTGGGGAAATATGACTAAACTTGGCCTGAAACTTAACAAATTGTATGCTCTTTGCTTATAATTATTAAACCACAGATTAGCAGATCTATCTTTAAATAAGCAGCAGCTCTGAGCCTCTCCTTTCTGCACTACGAGATGCTGAGGAGCTGATGGAGCAGGGCTCTTTATCATGCAGCTCCAAGGAGCCCATCTTCCCTCTTGTTTGTCTAACAAAGGTCTAGTCACCACTCAGGCCAGAGTCCATCAGACTGTTTTTTGGCAAGACAGTATTCCAGTGCTCCCAGATCTTTTCCCATAAAACATTACTTTTTCTCCTCTCTCCCCTCGCAAATCAGCTTTACTGTTCTATGGCTTGGTCAGCTTTTTGGTATCTTTTTCATCTATGACACAACACAAACAAATGTCTCATGTTTTCTTGCACAGTCAGAATAAATAGGTATTATTCCAGGAACTCCATGGCAGATTAGAATAGAATAGTGCAGTTGGGACAGACCTACAAAGATTGACCACTGACAGGCTTGGGGCATCAACCACCTCCCTAGGAAGCCTGTGCCAGTGCCTGCCAGCCCTCATGGTAAAGAAACTTTTCCTCATGTCCAATCTATACATCCCTTGGCACAGCTCTGTGCCATTCCCACATGTCCTGCCATCAGATGCCAGGGACAGAATGATAGAATCAGTCCCCCAGCACAATAGGAACAATTTGAACAGCCTGGAATTCCTCAAAGACCAATATAGCTCCTGAGCTGCAAAGTTGTGGCATCATTTGTACAGTGATGTTTAGTCCTGTTTTTTTTTTTTTTTTTTTTTCTCTGACCATGGGCCAAATGAACATATCCCAATTCTATTGTTTCTTCCATCCAATATGAAGAATAACCTTTTCATATAAAAGGGTTACTTCTCTGTCACTTCCCACTGTGCAGCTGCAGACTACTGCAGTGGTGCTGCAAAGAGTATTGCTATTTTTCTTAATGAACATAACTCCTTATTTCCCTAAAACTTGTTGATAAAACTAAGATAAATTCCCTCTTTGTTTCGCTTTATCATCTTTCTTTTTGGATTGCTATCTGCCATGCCCAATCTTCTTCCATCTGGAGATTTTTTAATTGGGAAGAAAGAGGTGGTAATCTTCCCTTTTAATTACAGCATGGAAGCAGCATAAAAATAGAACATGAAATATGTTCTGTGTGCTAGGGTTATTATGGCTTAAAGTCTGGGTCTGCATTTCCAACTGCTTGCTGCACAATCAAAAGCTGGGCTTATACTTTTTATTGAAGAGTACCGACCAGAATATAGTTAGCGATGGTAGCTGAGGAAAAGTAATGTGATGCCATTGAGGCCCCGTGCAGCCCAGTGCCCCATTGCTGTGAAGAGTCAGTCAGTCCAAAGAATAGCTGCAGAAGAAAAGAACAATGAAACGCTCCCCACGTGCTCCCGTCGTGTAGACAAGTCAATCCATCACGGGCGCACAGCCTAGCATCTGGGAGATCCAGATGATACACACTGTAGTTTTCCTGTATCAGCAGTAGTGTCTCTATTGTTGCCTTTTAAAAGCGCTTTCCTAGGGAGGCCTAGGGCATGATTGAAATGCTTGTTATTGCAACTGCTCTGGCTCAATCAATCTTCATGCGTGATCCAAGGCCAACCTGGTCTGGGGCTCTTTATCCACCCCGTCTGCTCGCACTTTTTAAGAATGCGCTTACTGACCGAAGCGCTAACAATTTCTCTTATTTGAACCATATGCACATACCACGTAGTGAAGAGAACACCTTCTAATTGTGACTCTAATTGCTTAGTGCAAAAAACATTTGTCTTAACTGACTAAACCCCAGTCAGATTCATCTTGGTGTGTTTATGGCTGTTTTTTCTCATGTGCATTCCTGTGGATTATTTTGCAAGCTATCTCATGGGTGTGTTGAGCATCCAAGCATCCTTGCAAACAGTTACTGCAGATGTATAGCTATAATTCAGGTGAATCATCATTCCCCTTGTTAAAGTTTTACAGCAAAATATTTGGCTAAACACAAATGGGAGAGGTCTATTTAGGGATCAGAACAAAAGCAAACTAGGCTTATCATGCAAGGAAGAAAATTGCTTCAGACATGCAGTTTATTTAGATTTAATAAGACTACAGCTGGGCAATATGTTTAGAAGTTAAGTGCCGTTCTATTGTACAAATGCTCAGGGCCTTATTCACTCTCGGTGTGTATCAACACGAGACCCTTGAATAAGATTCCCGGAGTGGAAAGCTGGTGTAAGCAATGATTTGCAGAAACATACTGTGTTTGACTCGCCGTTGCAACTGCAGAAGAATAAATGTGATCTCAAAACACCTGGTACTGGTCTGGGTAGCTAAAGGATGCATTGATTCAGAGCATCACTACTGAGGCTCTGGAAACTCCAACTACAAACAGAATTGACGTTTGTTCTTGCAGACGTCCAGCTGTCCTTTCTTGCTCCTGCACTATGGGATATGATTAACAGTGCTTTGTCATCAGAAGACATTTTAAGTAATCCATTGAAATAGTTTGAACTTAAAATGCGTCTGTGAGAAGTTGTCTGTGGGCTGTGTGGTCAAGAAGACAAATTCTATTTCACTGGGGAAGAAATGCCCTGGCACAAATCTCCTTTGATCTGGTGAATGTTTGTTGTTGTCTTGGAAATGAAAACAGGACAGAAGATTCAGCTGCCCATCCTATAGCACCTTAAGGTGTCAGAAATTGTAGGTGTGATGTGGGAAGTGGGGAAAAAATCCTTAAAAGTGAATATCAGGTCTGGGAAACTGAAGTGCTGAACTTGCTACCTCTTCCCAGACTGGCTGCTTTATTTTTATGTCCTTCTTTGTCAATTCTGTTGCCTTTCTTTCTGTCTTTTGCTGGTTCATTAACCAAAACGCTCTAAATCTGGTTTGACTGTTTATATGTGCTCATGTCCACTTAGTTGAGTAATTGTAAATACCACTACCCTGCAGTTCTGTGTGTTCAAATTTCAGCCACTGAATTGTTTGGTGGAGGACGAATGAACTCAGCAAAGAATGATATGGTCAGAGCTTTATTTGCTTTTGGAGGAAGAGTGAGGCAATTGGAAGATCTTACAGCTAATATACAGAACTCTCTGTCTTGCTTTATTTTTATGGCCCTAGAAAACTTGGACTTGTTTACTAGTCACGCTGTAGCTCTTTGACCCCCCCTTTCTTTCCCATGCTTCTACAAAGAAAATTCTGCTAAAATGTTTTTTATGCTCAGGAGAACTTAGTACAGCATTGTGAATAGATTTTTTAGTGATAGTTCTCATGTAATGCAGTTACAGGACCTGAACTGTCTCTTCAAGCAGAGAATTTTGTAAGTAAAATCTTCAATATAACTGATGGAAGCTCTTCTCTTGCCACTACAGTCATCAGAAGAAAAGGTTATCCCTATTCTGCAGAACAAGGAACTAAGAAGAAAGGATATCAGTAAGTCTGTAGCTGAATCTGACAGATGTCAATTCTCTTCTTTCCACCTTGTGGCCACGATTCCTGGCCCAGCTCTGCCTTTCCAGTCCCTGCTTTGCCTTTGCGTCACCCTCAGACTGAAGTCAGTAGCCACACACAGGTCCCCAGCTCAGAGGCCCGCTCACCCACCTTCATGCAGTGCCTGTTACACCTATTCAGACCTCGGCAGCCAGGCCTCTAACTTCACTGTTTAGGTTAACATTTTAATGCGAGTAGGCTGACTTTCAAAAGGAGTTCCCCCCCACCCCTTGTTTTAGGCCTTTCCTTAGTCCAAGGAAGTAATTCTATGGCAGCCCTAAAGCAAACATAAATTAAACAGTTCCCAGCATTAGTGCAGCCCAGCCTTCCTGTGTATAATACCCTAGCAAAAAAAAAATAATTAGATGTTATGAGGGACTTGTGCCTGGTGCAGCTCATCAGAGGGTCTCTGCAGTGGGAGTCATGCTGTTTCAGTAGATGTCTGTTGCTGGCTTACTGCTGGTGCTGAAAACAGTCTGGTGGCACCTTTCCTCTACATGTTTTACCTCTAGCTGCTATTTAGGAACACAACATAGTAGCTTGCTGCCTATGGCATCCTTAGGTGTAAGTTTTGTCACAGAACTGGCATTGCCCAGTTCCTGTCAGAGATGGAGCCACAGGTTAGAATAGAAATGGGCAGAAAGATTTCTGCCCAGCTCTGAAAAGGTGCTTCAAGTACAGAGGGACTGAGGTTTAATGTGTACTTGGCTTCAGCACATGCTACTGTTTTTGTTTGCTAAATCTCTCCCCATGCACTGTACTGGATACTGTGGCCAGCCATCGTCTTGGAGATCTCCCTCCAAACACAGAGCAGCCAACTCTAAGTTTATATAGTGCTCAGTAATGTGGTGCCAACAAGCGATGCTCCCTTTGTGGATGTACTTTCTATGCCGGCAGACAGTGAGTGGTGAGTACCACCATAAAGAAACCCCGTTGTTAACCAAGAAAGTTAAGTAATGTGCCCAAGGACACACTTTCAAGTGGCTAGTTCCACCCTGCTTAATTTTTTGTGGTGCACTGTTGAAGGCAATGCAGTTTAGCATGAGCCCAAGGGATCACCCATACAATGTTTCACCAGCATGCTACAAAGGCCAAGTTTTCTATCCTAAGCAGAACAAATCCTGACTATTTTGTTTCCAGGTATTATAAACTAGTCCAGACTGAGAAGGGTACAGGTGGAAGCAAAACTTACTCCCAGCCGTTACTGTTTTTTCTCTTTTGCCTCATAGAAAGACTACAATTGTGTAACAGGAGAGACAATTTTAGACTCTTTAGTACTCAGGAATACAGTAAGTTATGTTTTACCTGTCCGTCTCTGGAGAAGAAAAGCTTTAATTAAGTCTTGCTTTAATTATTTCCCATCTATGCAGTACCCAAATGCATTATGAAAGTATGACATTTGCTTTTTGCCTGCCTTCTGGGAAGGGTTAGATGCTGAGATCTCTGATACTGTATAGAGTTCCAAGTACTATTATTAAAAGAGTATGTGAAACAAAATTCTTAATGTACGCATTGTTATGGTAATTGCTAAGTAGTGTTGAAAACCTGAGTGATTAAAAGGTGATATGGTACTTTCTGCTAAAGTAACTTCCCCAGCACCAGTGGGACTCCATGCAGGCACCGATAATCTGCTAGTATGGCTGGTATCCTGGGCCACAGCACGACTTCACAAAGCTCAGTGTTTGACCACTTTCTCTGGTGACGCTGTGTGTTATTATTCTGTGCTGTTTCAATTAATATTTTAATAATAATAATAAAGTCTTTGCAGGTTGTCTTACAAAGCTAATGAAAATGTCATTGTTTCTTATATTTATTGAAAATGCTTTCCTTGAAATAACTTTCCTGGCATTATTTTATTACAAGCTGAGTCCTCATGACCAAGGCTTTGATAGGAACGTGTAAACCAAACCTTTCTAGGTGACCATAGTCTCCTATGCTGAGCATCTGTTGGCCTTCCTCTACCTGTTTGCTTAATAGAAATTTAAGCCAACAGAGGTAATAAGAAAGAGCAGCTGTGGACTTGCATCTCCCCCTGACTCCTCTAACTCTAAGCACTCTTGATTCTTAATTTAATCCCCAGTGAGATGACCTATTAGAATAGCAGATTATGTTGTAAATAATTTTAAATATCTACAATGGGATGTGACACCCTGATCCTTTTTTCTCTAGACAGAGTTTTTCTCTTATTTCTTTTCAAGCTGTCACAGTTTGGCATGTGACTCTGCTTGGTTGTAAGGTAAACCAGCACGGAACAACTGAAAATGGCATTTGTCTTAATGCACCAAAGGAAATATTGTTCACCTGAAGATGACGCATCTCTCCAGGGCAGCAGACTGACGACCCTGGAGGTGAATGTGCATCCACACAAGATGCATAATTTGGATTGTTTTTGCTCCACGCCTGTTTACTTTTGCCCTGCAGTCAGTTATGTTGTCCAGACCTGTTTGTAGGCAACTGCATTCTCCCACAACCTTTACTGTCTTCTGCACGCGCCTGTCTTCTGCCTTGAAAACGTGAACTTTCAGACCATGCCCTTGCAAATGGGTGGTCTGAGCTTTTTCATATCCACCCTGCTTGGTCACATGCTTCTCTTCAGGAGCAGATTACCTTATCTGGTGGCAGCAACTTGCAGGGCATATGATTGCAGCAATTCTGAATACTAGCTGATGTTTAAAATACCTTATTTATTTTCAAGTGATATAAGGGAACGCAAAAGTAAGAACAATAGAGTTTGTGGGTATCATATTTTGAAAGGAAAAATTAAGAAGTGATGCTAAAGAGTCCATGGGTTTTAATACACATTAAACTTCCAAACTGATGTTAATGCTAAGTAATATGACTTTGTGCCTAGCCATATTTGGTAAGGGTATGAATTTGGTTTTGAACACAAAAACTTTGTTATTTTTTGAGAAATCTTTTCCACGTTAACACTGTTTGGGCCTACTTTGAAGAGTGTGGAAGTTCAGCAAATGCCAAGTCACAGGAGTGCGTGTAGCAGATAATGGACCAACAACACACGTATCTTAGCTTTAGGGAACTGGTCTGTCAAAGGTTGCCTATCATCTCCGCTCTTGGTATTTCAGCAGCATGCCCTGTGCTCCAGTTCCAGTATCAGAGATCTTTTTTCCTTCCAAGTTGGTACAGACAGATGACATTTGAAATCCCAGGAGGCTGACAACATGGGAACACTTCTCAGTGCTGCCTACTGTGAAGGAAGGGGCTACTTTCTGACATCCCCAGCTCCCTTTGCTGTTGCTGTCAAGAAGTCAAGATGCACGAGGAAGGAGACTGTCTTCCTCACCTGTTCTGCCATCCAAAAAATAAATAAATAAAAAAATCAGGTATCTTTTCTATGCATTCTTTTGTTTACAAAGCCTCGACTTTACTATTCAGAAGCATAGGACATTAATAATTGGCCATCTTGCTTTTGTTCAGCCATGGGGATGCTTCCAATAGGGATATGTCAACATTAGTCAGTAGTGTGATGCAGCAGGAGTGGCATAGTTGAGTATAATAGTTTGTTTGTGAGCAAGGGGTGCAGAACCAGATTTAAATAGGTCACAGAAGGAAGTGTATTTTCATATATATCCTTCCCCATACACCACAGCATGGTGGAGTTGTGGGTGTGCTATGACAGCCTTTGTGGTGATGCTTAGGAGAATATTGTAGGCCAGTGGAGCTTGAGTCTGCTGATATCCTGTTCTTGCCTGCCCAGGTCTGGAAACCTTGAAGTGTGCAGAAGGAAGATGGGCAGGCAGAAAGTGATAAGAAATGTACAGAAGGTATGGTTTGTCTTTGTGAGCACAAGGGCTGCAATTTTTCCTCTGCTTTCCTTCTGCCTATCCACCTCAGTTAGGGCCAGGGAGAGTCTGATCATCTAATTACTTGCCTTCATGGCATTTCAGGTGGGCAATCTCCGGATTCAGGAGAAATATTTGACTGGTTGGTATTCTCACCTTATTTTTAAAAGCCTGTAATAAGCCTTATTTAATGGTTCTACCTCCTGGTTTCTAGCATGCTGGTCAGAGGCCATATTCTTTCTAATGTCCCTTTCAGAGACATCATTCTTCTTGCATTTTGTCATGTGTTTCGCTAGGACGCTGCTGGTGTTTTAATAAATCCTCCGTGCTTGCATTCTCATCTGCCTCACTTCCTTCATTTTTAACCAGGTATCAGTTATGCTAATAGCCTTTATATATTTCCTCAAGATGGTTCTGTTTGACTGGAAACTGTTTCATTGATGCGTAGCATTTGCATGAGGGAAAATCAGCTTTTCATTCACTATGGGGTTTCTCCTTTGCCATAGTCAATTCGTGCCTATGTGTAGTACTGTAATGTTTTTTTCCTCTCGTCCAGCTGAATGCCAACAGCGGTTAGAGCAGGAAGGCAGCAGAGAATTGCCATTAGGCATGGTGGAAGTCTTCTTTACTGCTTGATGCCCCTGCTTTTGAAGGATTGATTATCTCCCCTTTGATAGCAGCCATATTTCTCTCAATGTCTTCTTTATTTAATAGTTTCTGAAATATCAAAGTAATGCTTTTCTTTTTCACTGTGCTAAGGGCTATTAACTGTCTTAATAGTAAATGTTTCATATGCTTAAGTTTTTGTCAATGCATGGGTTTTCTTGTGTAACTGTTACCAGAAAATCAGTTTAGTGTACAGCTTTTCTGAGGCTTATTGTGGCTGTGACTCGAATCCCACATGAGTCCTGAAAATAAATCAGTCTCCTTCTTTTGAAAATCACACCAGCGCTGTTTCTTTGGAAACACTGGCCAGTGTCTCCGATTTAAATAATAGTAAAGATAGATATTGAAGCTAAATAATGGCCAATTGTCTTCAGTGTCCTGTAACAATCAGTGCCACATCAAGGCTTCATGGCTGTCATCACGCAGCCCATGACAACGCAAGGGATTCCCAGAGCGACAGCATGAATAGAACTCCGACCTTTCTCTGAGGATCAGGGCTTGGCAGAGGCAGCGGGATGGGGCAGGCTGTCCTGCGTGCTGCCCTTAGCCATCCCGCCTAGACCTCCTCCTCGTCCACCGCATGGTTTGTGCTGATACGTCCTCAGATACTTGCACTGTAGCAGATTCATCAGGAAGGCTTTTATTTTTTAAATAAATACACAAAGTTTATAGGTAACGTGGTTAAGGATTGAAATATGATGAGTTGTAATTGCTGGAAATGTTCTAGGATTTTCTCTTTGTTTATGGCTGAGATCGCTGCAATTCTCTTTCCATTTTCCTTCTTTCACCCATATCACCTTTTGAACCTCCTGGGAGTTTTGTCATCAGTTTTGGTAGGCTACAAATGAGATAAAGGTGACCGGTGCTCTCTAATCATCTGTTTCCCCTTGGATGAGGATGGAAAGTCTGGATTTAAGCCTCCACTTCTGTTCCCTTTGGCTTTCAAAGATCTATGATACTTCCTAGTGCTTTTTAGCTGTTCACTTGGGTCAGTTCTAACCTGTGTTGGAGCTGCAAGTGTGTGTCTGCATGGGACAACTACAGATGCATAATGAAAAGAGGAAGGCATTGAGGTGCTGGGTTCGTGTCCCAGTTTGGTCAGAAGTATTGTGCCGTCAAAAGCGGGAAGACAAGGATGTTTCTGTATATCATGAATATATTTGAGGATAAAATACATGAAGTGATTGTGATACACTGGGTTACCGTAAGAATGTGGACAGGGTCTGGATGGCTGCTTGACCCTCTCTCAGTGAAGTATCACGAGGTAGTTAAAAGCTAACAAATCCTTGGGCTTCTCATCACTTATCATCTGCTTTGGCTGCTTCTTCATGTCTTTTTTTTTTCTTCTTCCCAAGTGGTACTTCCAGTAAGTTCCCTCAAGACCTTAGTACGCTGAGGGTTTGTACTTCTTAGGAGCATAAGCCAGTTAACTATGGAAATTTCCAGAGCTGGATGGAGTCAAATTATTAAAATATGCAACCCTTCTGCAGTATAATGGTCTCTCTCTGTGGCATTAATCCTTCTCCTTTTCATACAATGCGCTTGAAATGCTGCTTTTCTCTGTAGGCGGCAAGTATTGTCATAACTTCACTTAAGAACTATTCACCTTTTAAATGTAAAAAACAGTTCTCATTGTACTTCAGCTAGAGAATAATCCCTTTTCTTTTGCGCCTTCATCCTCCGTGGTGCACTGATGATAAGTGAACTCTCAAGCAGTTACAATTTCACAGGAGTTTTCATGGGCTGCAGAGCTCTGGGTTTTTCAGATACCAGGCGTTCAATCAGCATCACTTGGAATGCCTCTCTGTTTTTAAATCTGACTTCTTAATGTTGCTACATTCAGCCTAAATACTGCATTTTGCAGTGTGAATTCTTGTGGTTCTTTCATTAATGTCTTCTCATTCTTTTCTCTGAGCAGCTGTTGGTAGCTCTCCCTAACGCTGTCAGCTCTTAAACCTCTGCATTACAAACTGCAGAGCAGAATGAACTCGCTGCATTAACCTAAGGCCCGGCGAAGTTGGCTTGCAGTGCACATAGGACCCCAAAAATAAAGAGAAAGGGAAAAATGAGCCATTGGTAATGTAATGGACTAATTTTGCTTTATACTTTGATCCTCGAATAACTAGCACATTAGCTTTTAAAATAATTTCATATACGAAAATCCAGCTGGTAACATTCTTGATGTGTTGCAAGTATAGAAACAATCATTCCATTGTTATTTCCACATAGTGGCTCAGATCAGATAGAGAAGAAGCAGAAGGCAGGCCTCTCTCTGTAAGCGCAGCGATGTTGGAAAACTAACGCCGAGCTCTGTAGGTCTGCAGGCCGCTCTCAGTTTCTCAGTTCGTAAGGCTTTGTGCTCCCAGGATAAGCAAAAATGTAGTGAGGAATTATTAATTGCATCACCACACCTATATAATGGAGTTCACTGTAGTTATGTAGGAGTCAACGGTATTCAAACAGTTCCTTTTGATGAAGTAATCGGGCTGCTTCTGGGGCCTGTTTCAGCTGCTAGGGGCGTGCTTCAAATGTAAATGACTGCCAAATGGATTCCTTCGAAATTCCAGCCAATTAAAATACATTTAAAGTGCAGCTGGTGGAAAGCAAAAGGCTCATAATTGCCTAAGAACCATTTGGGCATGAAACAAACCCCTGAAGTTTGGTGAACGCGATTATTAAACGCTGCATTTCTGCAGAAGCACAGCAGTCGAACAAAGCTGTCCTCAACCGCAGTCCGGCAGCAAAGATGACACTTTTAGCACCACCTTAACTGGGACAAAGCAGGGAGTGTGTTTGTTAGGGTGTCAGTTTTCCACCCTTGGCTCTTTAAACCATGCAAGTTTGGCAGCTTGCCCTGTGTGGTGCTGCATACAAATATTGACAGAACACTGTGGTATTTGTTAAACCCCTTCTTGGGAAGCGAATGATTAAAACTCTGAAGGAAGATCTGAGAACCTCAGACTTGATATTTTTTTCAGTAGCACAGTAATATTTACAGAAAGAAACAGAAAATAGTGAATGGGGTGTCATGAATGACCTTCCTTTTCTGCTTTGCCTTGTAAGTAAGGAGAGATTTTTTTTGTTGAATGTTTTAAATGTTGCTCTGAAGGAGGTTTACAGTTAGTAGCTCTGAAAGAGGCCATTAACGCGTTTGATTTAACCTCGTGTTTTGGGAGGAAGCGACAATGTAAAGAGGTGAAAGACCTTACCAGAAGTAGCTGCACGCAGTCGCTGCTGATACCGTGTGTGATAGGTGCGCAGACGAATGCACGTCTAGGTTTGAACAGCCACGCTGCCCTGCTAGGTTAGAAGCGAGCCTTCAAAATTTGCTGCTTTTAATATGCCTGTGTAAAATTTACTTTTGCTATTTAACAGATCATTGTGCTGATTTTAAAATGCAAATGAGAAGATTTTTATAGATGGTTGAGTGTTTTTTTTGCCTAATATTGTATCAGAGAATACTCTCTTTACCCATTTGGTATTCAACAAGCAGTTGAAATTAAGGGAATGAATAATTTTTCCTATGTTGTCTCTCTTTTTTATTATTATTATCAGGAAATAATAAATAAATGAGAGAATGTCTTCCAGAACTAACAAGTATTTGTTTCTACCGATTGTTATGTCTTATCATATGAAATTATATGAAACTCCTAATTCCTTCCTATTGCGGTATATAATGGTCAGTCAGTCTTGGCTTCATTTATTTAACTGTGAGTAAAGTTTCCTGCAAATTTCACGGTGACAGATCATATTGCAGCAGTTGGGGTGCATTTAAAAGTGCCTTGTTAATTGCTGATGTGTGAGGAGCACAGAGAGAGTGCCAAAGGGAGGCTCATAAAAAAAAAAATAAGCTTATTGCCAAAATAAATGTCAAATTATAAAACTTTAAAAACATTTATCAAGAAACTTAAATATCAGTACACTTATACTGTGAAAATTAATGCAGTTAAAGCAATCAAATTCAAGAGAATCAACATTAAAAATCTTTAGATTGAGAGGTTGATTTTCTTGTTAAAATACCTTTTTTTTAACTGCAAGTATTCACAGAGGGAAATCTATTGATAGATAAGAAAGTATTTTGTTCAGGTAAGTCCTACTCATCACCAGTCACTGTTACTTATTGCAATTAAAGAAGCATTGACCCCAGTTTTGTATTATGGAAATTATCTATGTATATGAAATACAGAGGATAAAATAAGTCAAAAATCAACAATTTTATATTTAAGTGACGTGAATCATGCATATAAGTTTTAGCAGCACTGGTCTATTATAGCATTGAAGATCTGATCCAAGCACAAAGGCAGTAGGAGTACAGAAGGGAGCGCGAAGAAGTTAGCTATCTTAAAGAAATGGGCTAGACCAAACCAGCTATGGCTGCAATAGTTTGCTAACACTGTTACTAGTTGTTTTTGCATGCTGACTTGTAATAAACGGTATGTTTTAGGGTATCTGGGGGGACTCTGCTGATGAACAGGGCTAAGTAAGTATTTTTTTGTTACAGAATAAAAATGACTCCTTTCTAAACAAATTTACAGAGTAAATGAGGTGGGAGATGAGGAAGCCAGTACACGAGTAGAGACCCACCCAAAACCGGGCTGTTAGCCTTTTTGATGGGCATTCAGGGCCAGCAACGGCAAAACTTGTTTCAAACAAAGTCTCGATCTGAAACAGGCTTGGCTGACTCAAGATAAATCAATAGATGAATCTATGTCCTCCTGCATAATGACATTTTGCATTTTGTGTACTTTTTCCATATGCAATGATGTTAGGTCCTAGGTCCAGTGATTCAGCTAATACACCATTTACCTCAAGGAAAACGAGAGAGGTGCTTAGAAAGCATGCAAACAGGTGAAGAGGATGTATTAGTACTTCTGTATTTCCTTCTTCTTGTACCAGCACTTGGCTGGGCTTCACCTGTTTGCACATCAGAGCCTCCTTTGCACAATTAAACATGGAGCAAGCGTCTCTCCAGGGAGCTTACTGACCTATGGGCACGCTGCTGCCGGATCTCTGCAGCTTAGGTGGAGCTACGTGTGAAACTGTGCAAACTACAGTGCTCCTACACAGGTGTTAAGGAAATAGTTCGGGAATGCTAAAAAGCTCTTTAGGCCTCCCTGCGGTTAAATATCCTTTGGAAAGCTGGATTTTTTTCTTTGTATATTAGTCCTTAAATTCTACCAAAACACTGGCAGATCTCTATTGGGCTTTTCCCCCAGAATGACTTGCTGAAAAGTTGTATGGCTCTGGTGTGACTCCACAGGGAAAATTACATGAGTCCAACTGAAGGGTCAGCATAATTTATAATGGCAAACAGATGAGAACTTTCCTGCAGTATTCCCCTGGGCAGTATTACTGAGTGATTCTGGTACAGCTATAGCCACTGCAACTTCATGTCGTTGGAAGGTCGAACTCTGAAATCGTTGGGTATCTGAACATATACCCTTCTTTATTAAAAGGCTTGCAAGGAGTCCGTTATGATTATACTGCCCACAGGACTAGAGAATGGCTATTCTGCTGCTTTCCTGAAAATCAAAGTGCTCTTTGGTTTCTGCATTAAAGCATCTATTCATTTTACTTCGGCTTTACTATTTGTTCCCTATGTTGCTGATCCTCTGGAGAACTCCAGAGGACAGAACCTGTCCCCAACCTTAGAGCATGTGGAACAGCAGCAGAGGGAAAGCTAATTAGTGGATGAAGATGAGTCTCACACAGCCTGAACTCCAGCTAGTAGCAAAAGGGGAGACTTCTCCTGTGCACATGGTATTTTCCTGTATCTCTGCGAATAGATGCCTCTTACGTTAGGTCTGCCTTCATATCCTTGATGAGGACTCACATAGGACATGCAGGAGCTGATGTAAAAGTGATGAAGGTGTTGGCCTAAGAGAGCTGTTGCCCTGTGTCATCCCTCATAGCTCTTGTGCTTAGTTTCTATGACGGGTGCCGTTTGGCACACGCTTTTCTCTCTGCAACAACTGTTTTCTGCTGTGCTCATTGGATCTGGTCCTGAGGTCCACAGTCTGGTGGCGTACAGCCGGGAAGAGGCTGTTGATAATGGGGGACTGCGCGAAGACTTAGCTTGGAGTATGCCTGGTGCATCTTTCATAGTCTCTTATCATACTCATTATCCCTCCAGCAGGATTGTATACCACTGCGTCCCTCCCCAGTCGCGAGGCAGTAGCACACTGCGCCCTGTCAGCTGGGGTTGGCTTCCTTTTTGCCTCAGCAGGCAGTGGCCTACGGGGTCTCTTTGGGGCTTTTCAGGTGCTGCAAATTCTTGAGCTGACTCCACTCTGAGCATGTGATAATTACATCTCATCATGCTGATGGCAGAGCTGGGGCCAATGGAGGATCAAACCCTATTCCCAAGCCAGTTGGAAATTAAGAAATCCTGGGGGAGGAAGGAGAGACAGGGTTGAAAATGTGAGTGTGGCTCTTTCAAAGAGTGGTAGAGAGGAAAGGGAAATGAGAGCCTTAAGTCTAGATCCTCTTCCATAAAAGCAGTCAGTGAAAGAACAAAAACGTTTCTGTACAAAATGGATCTTCAGCTGAATACCTAGCGGGCCGTTAGGTGGATTGTGCAGCATCAGAAAGATGTAGGAGAAATAAGTGCCTGTGTCTGTGATTTTTGTGTTCATTTCTGTTAACTGTGGAATAGCATTGCTTGTATTTTGTATTTAGTAAAAGAATTATTCATTTTACCCTTACTGGAACTTGAGTGCAGTAAGAATAACTTAGGAGGAATTGTTAACCTTGAGGACAGCCTGTCCTAGTAAGCATGGTGATGGTTAAATTTCCATGACCGTTCCAGAGACCTGAAAAGCCCTGGTAGGGCCAGTTTTGTTGATATTTTCTACTGAACCATAAAAAGTAATTGCATGGGCTGGCCTGGGTCATGTTCCATGCAAAACCCTGGATCAGTACGTGTCCTCTGTTGATCAAACTTAACCAGATAAATATCTCTGCAGCCATGTGCAGCACAGGGGTGGAGACATCTCATAACTTTCAAGTCTCAAGAGGGAGCTGAGAGTTGTTTTGAGTATGAAAAGCTTGGAACAGGATATCATTTTTTGTTTCTTAAAAAAAAAAAAAAAAAAGCCAAAAGGATGGTGCTTGTTTTCTAGATCAAAAGTGAGAATTCAATGGTGATTACAAAGTAGCTTTTTTCATTTACACCAAAGCTGTGCCTGATGGTTTCCTCATAGCCTTGGACCTGTGAAGTGAAAGCTGAAAGCAAGTGCAACTGCTGCAGCTCTGTGCTTGTAGAGAAACTGCTGGAAGAAACTAGAGTAGCACTCGTGTTCCTTCAGTTTCGACAGACGGTCCTCAGTTCTGGTCCTCAGTGAGGTGACCGGTTCTTTTCTCATTCATCTCATACTAGTAGTTTACTTGTAAAGGACAATTAAAACATTCCATATCCCTTTCTAGGGGTGTCTTAAGCCAAAATATGGATTTCTGTTCATTTTGGGCATGTTTGCTGTTGCAAATCAGTTCTACTGGGGCTTCAGTTCCGGGATTTCTGGTTCTGTGGGATTGTTAAAAATAACTTTCCTATTCTGCTTGGTCAGGCGTTGATTTGGTTCCTATTTACTTAGGATCCCACGTAACGAATTCGGGGGCAAGTTGTTGGAAGGATGGATAATTATTTCCAAACACAGAGGTTGTGCAACGTGTAAAGGAAGAGAAGAAATACTAAGCTAACATAAATTGTTAACCTCTCTGACATGATTATTGGAAAGCTTAAAGGAAAGAGTAATGTGTACCAGATACACGTATCACAACAACTACATTTTTAGTAGGACTGATTTCCAGTAAGAAATTGTAAAATGCAAGCAGGGCAAATCAGAGTGTATTGCAGGAAGTCTCTTAGTGGGACTTACTGTCTGAGTACTTGTTGTTATTTTTGTGGAACTGGTTTTTATGTAAAGTTCTTCCTGATACAGTTTTATGCTATAAGGGTAAAGGGTTTTCAAAACTTTAATTGCACAAATTATGGGATTGTCAAGGCTGGTTCAGGTAGTCCTTCAAAATCTGGATGCTGTAAGAGCTCTGGTAGTCTGCTCTCTGCAGAACTTCTCCCCGGTGATGAATTCAACTCTTAAGCTATGGTCTTTAAAGTGATTATTTCAAATCTCACACTGTCTGAGATCCTATGGATAACCTGAGAAGACAGACCTTCTCAAAGCTGCTCACAGACTTTGGTGGCAGAAGAGGCAACTCCCCAGCCTCTCACCTAAGCAATGAAATCATCATGCGTACAATTAAGTTTCTGACCATCCTTTCCTCTCTAAAAAAAAATGTTCTGATACAATCACTATTTTAATTACCCAGAGTTGCAGAGTTCAATGCAGTAGCCTGTAACTTTAATCCTGTAGCAGTAACTAAAGCTGATAAATGAGGGCATCCCAGTTAAATGAGGTTTTAAAGCCTTGGTGGTCAGTGTGTGTAGCTGTGGTGCACAAACTGGATCCTGGGCCTTAATGAAGTTATTCCTACAAACATGGATCCTGCCTACAGGACCAAAGTCATTTTTTCCTTTCCAAAGTCAAGGAGTTCTCCCCTTCCTTTCTTCTATGGTAGGAGCGACTAAACAGGAATTGAGGGTAGTTTTTATGAGACTTCTGCAGCAGCCCACATGAATGTTGTCTTTGTCGCATCAGCCCAGGAGAATTTCTCAGATAGGCAGCTGGGCTCATTACGCAGAGCTTTGTTCCTGTAGGGTTAGGCTGTGTCTCTAGACACCGATTTGTATAAATACGACTGCTCCAAGGAAGGAACTGCCTTTATTTCCTTAATTTGTTGGAAGACAAGTAATTTGCTTCTGTTTTCCAGTCTCACCCACATTGGCTTTTTGTGGCTAGTCCTAAAGGAAAAGCCAATTCATTATTCTTTCCAAGTCCCTCTTCCAGACAAAATAACAGCAGCTGTGTAGCTCCTACTCTTTCCTTTCCATCCCCTCTATGCCCGTAGGGGATATATGTGGGGACACTATCAAAGTAACACCTGTATTTGGAATCTTTCTTCTTTTTAAGCCTAGAAAGGCTGTGTACAGCTAAGAAAGAAGCTGACCCACTGCAAAGGATTGTGTATAGGAGGCTGCTGTAATGGGGAACAGAATGTGTTCCTGGAGCTAAGTTCACTTCCAAAGCAACACAACTTGAGCAGCACGCTCTGACATTGCCATGTCCAAGGAACAAGTATTGTTATGCCTATTAGTGCAGGTTAGCTTTTAAAAGTATTTTATACTTTCTTGAAGCTCCCGTGGAGAAGCGGATTTTTTTTCTTTGCCATTTTTGTTGCTAACTCCTTATTTTCAATAATGTGATGCGGGTTTTTGTGATGTGAATTGTTATACACTCTCGTAACTTAAAAATACATGTTGCAGGGAATAACCAGGTGTGAAATTTCATCTCTTATGAAGTCCTGCAGAGGGTAACATCGCCCTACTCCCTTTTGCAGGGCAGGTACTCAGCGGGGACATCTGAAGGCTGGCCTGGGCACGCAGGCAGCAGGGGCAGTGATCAAGCACCACAATCCCTGCTTGGCCTTGGCCTGCGTGGCTGTTTGTGAGGGTGGGATGTGTGATTACAGCTGTTCTGCGAAATAAGGTATTTTAAAGTGCTTTGTGATTGCCTGGCCTCAAGCATGTGCTGCAACCAAAGTGCATCACTAGTGAGAGTAAAAACTGGAAGAATATTTTTTTGACTAGCTCTCGATGATGGAGCTTTATGAGAACAGAAAGCAGCTCTGCCTGTACTGTACTTGGTCACCTCAGGAAGCTGTCAGGGATTGCTGAAACAGTAATTCTGAAGCTAAGTATCAGTAAATGGTTTTGGTTTTTTATTATTATTTGAAGGATCCTAGAGGGGAGAAGTATGGAGGCTTTCCCCAGAATGTCACAGCTTTGTTGTTCAAGGTGTGGCTACCTCTGGCAAGATCCTTCCTAGCAGTGGGAGGCAGATGCTATAATTTCTCCGGCACCCAGTATATGATTGCTATTAGCTCCATGAGACCTAATCTCTTCTGAGCTAACCTTTCCTCTACCATGGAGTATCTGCTGATAACATGTTTTCTTCATTGATTACTAAAAGTTTCACACAAGTGGTACTGTAAGCAAATACACATTTTCTTGACTAGTAAAAGCATTGATCTTTCTGCAAAGCATCAGGCTATCTATGTGACAGGACACCAAAGTGGAGTTTTTCTGTGATTAGTTGTTTATTTTTTAATTCCTACAAAGCAATTTCCTTCATGCACAAGAGGAAAAGAAAAAAGGGGGGAAGGGGCTGAGGAGGAGGAGAGGGGTAAAGGAAAAGAGAGTTGACCAAACATGGATCTCAGGTCACCATTTACTACTTTCCAGCTAAAGTCCGCCGTACATTAGGAAACACTTTATCATTGCCCCAACTCACTGGAATGGAGCCTAAATGGGGTTTGCTGTCACTGCTGCACTGAACTTGCTTGCTGAACATCAGTGCACAACTGGAACCTGTGTGGCATCACCCAGGAATATGCTTTACTGCCCAGTTCAGGTGGTGTTGGAGAACAACTTATTCTTCGGTAAGATTTAAGTCTTAGGAATCCAGGTGGAGCTTCATTTGGACTTTGATACCAAGGGCATCCAGCTTCGTGCACCAGGTGCAGGACAGCACAAAGCTGGAGGTGGTGCCCAGGTTGGCGATGCCTTACTCCCTGGGGCATTCCTGTCACTGCAGCTTCACCCTGCCACTGCTGTCCTGCAGCTGCTGGCACCCAGATCTTAACAGTCAGAATCAACTGAGGAAAAAAAGGCTACCTCAAAGCGAGAGAAGTGTAGAGAGGGGCAGAAATGCAGATGGGTAAGGGGTTGGCCCAAAGTCCCCCAGGTGACAGTGGCAGAGTTTAAAACAAACAAAAAAGACCCAAATCGTCTTGGTTAAGTGCTTGTGCTTTAACAACCACAACATCACCCCTTCTCTGACTATGAACCTCTTAAATAATTTTGCTCCTCGCAATGACAGTCATTGTTATAGGACTTCTTCAAAAGATGAGCGTGTTCTTGCCTTTTGACAGTTGCGAAGTTATTTCCTTTGAACTGTTATAATCTGGGCTTTGCAGAAGAACTTCCCAAAATGAATGATGATTGTATGGAGCTGCTGGTCTCTGCCTCACATAAAGCAGTGGCTTGTGGAACGCCTGCTGAAGTTTGAGTCAACAGCGTAGTTTGTCTCTTGTCAACTGCTCCTTTTAATACACGAAAGGGAAGAAAAATTCATTTTGTGTGACACTGCTCACTAGGCACGCAGCTGCACTGCACGTTCTGCTGTGAAATCCTCAGCTGCTCCTCAGTGCATTTGGTCTTAAAGGCCTAAAATGACTTCTGGAGGGGGACTGAATTAATTTGTGGAGTTTTTAATTTTAGAGGGCAACTGTAAGGATCCTGCTGGCGACTTCTGTGAGAACAGGATTCCGCCACAAGCAGAAGAGCACCAGAAACCTGAAAGGACAGCTGTACAAAACCAGATGAGTCCAGAAGTTTGGCCTGATTTCTTCATTTAGCCCTGAACCAAAACCAAGTTGAGAGGTCTTGCTTGTGACATGGGACAGTCACTGTACCCCACAACCTCTACCTTTTGCAGAAGAGAGATGCTAGGAGAGGATCGGACTACACATAATGGGCACAACAAACCTTTGGGGGTTACTTATTCTGAGGGAAAGTATGCCGTACCAAAATTAATTCTGCAAACACAAACTTTTGTAAATGCAAAAAAAAATAAAACGGAAATACTCTTGAACGGGATGCAGTAAAGAAATAGAGGACAAATTACAACTGGCACAAACGGGTGCTATCTACTTCTGCCAGAGGAGCTGATTTAGATACATAGGTGTTGACTTCTTTCTGGTCTGTTTTTATTTAGCTTTTTTAAAGCACCTGCTCAAGACATGCACACACACACACACACACACACACACAAAAAAAAGCAAAATTAATAGATATGGGTTAAAAATAGCTATTTTCCCCAAAGAAGTATGCACTCTTTGTGACTGCAATTATCAAATATGATTTTTCTTGGCATGTCACAGAATTGAAGTTAGAAGTGCACATAAAACATATTGGAACTTCCTTACCTGCAGAATGTAACTTCCTTCGTGCACAGTGAGTGCCGGGAGGGCAGGACACGGAACACTGTCCGTACTTCGTATGAGCCAAGGTGTGTAAGAGGCTTTTGTGATGTTGACCTGGATGACTCTGTGGTAACTTGTTACAAGTGGCAGCAGCTCACCTACTCGACGTGTGATTTTTATCCTTTTCCTACTGAGATGGACAAAAAAGTTCCTGAACTGTTGAAGTCTGAGTCAACAGCATGGTCAATCTGTTGATTTCCTTGCTAATGAAAATATGGCATCACCAACCATTCATATGAAAAGTTTAACCGGTGGAGTAAAAGCTCATCCTTCCAATTTCTATATGGGAAGAAACATTTCTTAAAGGGACTTGTTCTGGGATAGACAACACGTCCCATACACATCATCAGGTGTATTTGTATATCGGAGTATAGTCCACAGCTCTACCTGTTGTACAGTGATGAAGAAGAGAACAAGTGGACTTCCCTAGAGCTTCACTCTAAAATCCCACCACATGGACGCTTTTTCCCCCCACTACACTTTGCCTTTTGCTTAGCGGTTTGGGAAGACCTCATAGACTGTTTTCTTCTGCAGAACCCCAGTAATTACTGCTTCCTTTTTTGAGCAAAGTTTTTGGCTGTTGCTGAGGATTGTTTGAACCCATCCGATCCAGGAATAACTGTTCTGAGAACACTCTGCTGCGGCTGCATGGACAATTTTATTCTATGTGCTGGAGGTGGAGGCTTGAATCCCCTGGCTAATGCTGTCATAGATCTCAGTAGGGTCATTTTGCTGCCTGGCTCAAGAGAAAACAAAATAATTATTCAGAAAAAAAATCTTTTAGAGCTTGAAACACTTTTCCTTTATGTACACCACATCCACAACTGGCCAAACAATAAACAATGGGAATTTTTGTCTCAGTAACATAACTTAGCAGAATAAAAAAGCTGGAATTCTTTCAACAAAGGATATTCTATTCTTCTTGGATATTATGAAAACTGATGTCACTTCTCATTCCTCAGGAAAGAAAAAATCCTTACAGTTTGCAGTACATCAATGCAGTCATTTTTTCCCCTGACTAATCTATAAAAAGACATTGTATATGAATGTTATTTTCTCTGCCAGAAATGCATTCTTGGAACATAATAAATGCTTTTTTTGTTGTTGTTTTTGTTCAGTAATTTAGATAATAGTTTCTCCATGAGGTTTCATAACATTTATTTACTACCATAAACGATTGGACCAAGTGATTTCAGCAGTCAAAATTGGAATCCCTCAGCAGTAAGCTTTCTTATTGAATTAATTTTGTAAATATTATGCTTAAAATAATTTCAAATGACAACTTTATACGAGCAACATAGCATGGATATGGAACAAAACTGTAGAGCTCTGTGTGCACAGGAGACTTTAATGGCAGCAGCATCAGCTGCGGAGATTCAACTAAGCAAAACTTGTTCTGGGATTATTGACAGCCTTGGATAGTTACAAGTATTTCTTGTTCGGATCAATCAGATTGTAGTGGATGTGGCCGACAGCACTTTCATGCTTTGCAAATACAACGTCTCAGGAATTACTTTTCTCACAGAGTGAGGATCCAAGTCTCAGCAAAGCCTCCCCGTGCTGCTGCACCCTTTGCCGGCCACGAGCCTGCCTCCTGCTTGAGCGGTGAGCCCTTGGGCTCTGCACATCTCGTGGGGAAGGAGCATGGTTAGCTGTGGCTGTGGTGGCTTCCACGCAGCACGGGGAGATGGCTGCTGTGGGTTCTGCTGCCGTCCTGTGCTCACCCTGTTGTCTAGAGCCTGGCCAGGTGGAAGGATGGAGAGGTGGGCGCTGCAAGGTGGCCTGCTGTGCGAAGTGCGTTGTGCTGGGTGACGCAGACGTGAGGGGCCTGCTGGTGCAAGGCGGGTGGCTTTGGGGTTGGAACTGGCACTTCCACGGCCAGCCTTTGGGTGAAGCGCACGTAACCACTTTGTGTGCATCTGCTGAAAGTGCTCTTTCAGAGACGCTCCAACTTTGCTGTGCTAGTCCCTATTTGCATACAGCCCACCGGGAAGATGGTGGTATAATGAACAATGCTGTGCCCTCTTGGCTTTGCTCGTATAATTGAAAGGAAATCAATGACAGCTCACCCTCTCTCTCACTCTAGCCATGTATCGCTCAAGAAAATGCTTGTGCGTGTCAGTCTGGCTGAAATTCCCCTTCCTTTTTTGTTTTTTAATCTGATTCCTCGGCACCTTTTCTTCACACTCTAGTTACAGTTTACATCACCGTTACTGCATGCAGTAATGATTGTTGAAGGTGACCAGAACAGTGTAAATTATCATATTTAAATTAAAGATTGTGCCTACCTGCTTTGTTTCTCTGTTGTCTGTTGCATTCTACTATTTTCTGATGGTGCTCATTTCATCTGAAAGATGAATCAGCTGCTGATGGGTTTAACCACCTTCATTTTTATCACAGAGACGCCAAGCATCATCCCCCTTCAATCAGCTCAAGCTTGAAGTTTAATTGTGTTCGGGGGCACAGTGAAGTGAGATGTTGGCCTGGAAAAGCACTATGTTGTATAGTCTGGGGGACTCTCCAGGGTTAGAGAAGTTCAAAAAAAAAAAAAAATAGAGGAAAAAGAGGGGGGAGGAAATGCCCACAGCTTGCACTATCTGTGGGGGCATTGTGGAAGTGCTGTGGGAGGGTCTGGGAGCGTGGTGACTGCACCCTCTGCTCCGTCACGGCTGCTTCACATCTGCAAGTCAGGCAACGACGAGCAGACCAGATTTAGCCTGACTCTGTTTTTCCAAATACCTAATACTCCCTACAGCTAGAGATATTATCAGGACCATCACAGCTTGCAAGGACAGTTTTTTTTAGCTGAAGGCATGACTGATTTAAAAGGTATTGGAGGATGAATGTTACTTCAAGTTTTTTGTTTTGTTTTGTTGAATAAAAATTTTGCTTGATTCTCGTCTGTATGTATATTTGCCACAGTTTTTGTTTTTCTGTTACTTTAATAACGTTGCCCCCCAAAGAATTTGCCTTTTTCCTTAAACCAGGCCTTGATTCTCAATAACCTCACTGGGGTGTTTCGTTTGTATGAGTGGCTTTTAGGCCGTACCTGGCCTCAGGGGGCTGAGCTGAATTGCATCCCTCCGGCACCCACTGGCACCAACAGTGCTTCGTTAGGCACGTCTTGGAGTGGAATTACTCCTCTGGGTCCTGAAGGCAGGCTGGGCTGGGGGTTTTCACAAGCATCCCAATGGCAGTTTCAGCTGTGCAAATCTCACTGAGCTATCCCCTCAGTGAGATGTCACCGAGGTGAATATAATCAGGTGCAAGGAGATGACTCAATGTACTACTGCTTGGAAACTTGTGGAAATTGGGAAAGGATCTGTAGTGTCGGGGAGGTCCAGTGCTTGTGTGAACTGTTACCGTACGTGCAGCGTGCTCGGTGGTACTCCTTAAATTCCCACTGGTATGACACGTTATTTTTACCTTGCTGTTCCTGGCAATTAGCATATGAAATGAAAATCCTCTTTACTGAGGCTCTTCTGAAATTTCTGACATAATTTTCCGCATGGAAGGAATGCCATATCGATGACTCTTATGACACGGAGGGACAGTGGCTAGGTCAGAATCCTTCGCGATTATGGCAGCAGATTTTAATATGTTTTTTATATGAAGAGAGTAAATGTTTTGGGAAATGGACACAATAACTTAGAAAGTAGTTTCCATTTTTGTGAGGTTTCTATCAGATGAGATCTGTACTCTAATGATAAAGTAAATCACTAGAAAAATTAAATTAAAGAAAAATTTTGTATGCTAATTATGTTAATATAGTTCAAGTTTTACTTCACACTGGTGGAGTAAAAATCCTTTTTTTTTTTTTTTTTTTTTTTTTCAGTTGCAGTTTCCATTTAATTCTAAATAGAAAAACTGCAAAATCCTCAGGTTTGGGCTTGTTTAACATGCAATTACTGAAGACAAACAACCAAAGAAAAGCCATCAAATGATACATATCCACAGGTAATTAAAACCCCTCTCTTCTTTCACAGAGAGCAGTGAAAACTTCAAATCACTGAAACTTTTTAGACCTTTTGACTGATGTTACGTTAGGATCCCACTCCAACCAAGTGCATTGTGTTGTCGATGCCCTTTTATTTAATATTTACTCATTTGAACCTATCTATAGTGTGTACGCATACATAGACGCACATTTATCTTGGTGGCTGTACAAAATCTAGAGAAATACCAGGGAAACATGGTTTTAAATATGAATTGTATCGCTTCATTCTGCCCAGACGAAATGACGTGATGAAATATCTCTTTTGGCAGTCATACAGAGTGACATGTTTTTAATTTCCAGAATTATTAGTCACCTGGGCTTGCAAAAACACCTGTTGCCTGTGTAAACCTGCTGGTCTAAATACCCTTGATGTGATGAAAATATCCTCGCAGCGATGCTCCTTATCCAGTAGGTCTCATTTTCCCTTAACTTCAAAAGATTATTGTCCTCTTGGTACTCACTCATGCTCTTTTATCTAACAAGTAAATGTCAGAGCCAGTGGGGGCTACAGACCTGAAAAATAATATTCAAAAGGAAGCCCCTTGATGTGGCGGTGTCTGGGATCTTCCTTTTGGCGGTTACAAATGGCACATTAACACCTGAGAATAGAAAATCATCCCGTTTCTCAATTCTGCATGTAATTGTAATGCAGCACCGTTCCACTTGCATTTATTGTTTGTTAAAATAACGCCCTGATGTGGTCAGTTAAACAGTATCCTCCTCCAACCATCCTGGAACAGAAAACCCCCAGAAAACTTTAAAATAATTGGTTATAATTGAACCTCAGCAGCTTTGATGCATTTTCCAACTAACAGAGCACAAAAACATTATTAATAGAGTAAATGCTGACTACATGCGTTGAGCTAAGCAGCAGTCAGCTAACGGTTGGTCTGCCTGTTCTCACGGAGAGCTTGTTAGGAAGGAGACCTTTGGAGAAAGATCTCCTGCAAGGTGCCAGAGCCAGACACTGAGGTGTTTTGATAATCGGTCCTTTCATGTCCATTGGTCATTTGTGTCCTGTTAGTACAACTTAACAAATAACACATTTTTTTCTTTTTCCTGCAGTGCCTTTAAAAATAGATTTTACTGCAGTTGGAAAAGTTATTTTGCAGTTTAATTTCCATAGTCAGAGGCTTTTCATTAGCACAGCTTCTTATGACATGAGTTTATTCTGCATGTAGTTCAGTTACATTATGGAAAATCATAGTAGTAAATATCTGCTAGGTATACCGGTTTTTGTAATCAGTCCCTGACAACATCTGTCAAAACAATACGGGAAAATGCGGGTTTGCTTTGTCATTACAGAATGGGACTGCTTGTTTATTCAACAGAAGAAATAAAGCATATTGAGAGGAGGCCAAAAGAGTCACACTGACTCAGTCACTGAGACTTCCAGTTTCCAGCTACAGGATATTTTGGTTCCAACACTTCACATCAATAACAAACAATCTTTATGGGAACCATCAAATGATAAAAATGAGAACATGAATTGAGAGCTAGGCTATATATTTTTTAATCTGTTGTATGCTGTAGATTACATTAGGGTCGATCTCAAGATTGGAAGGAAGCAGGTTCTGTATCACAGGAGTCTGATTTTCAAATAAATGTTTGCCAGCTATGTGAGATATATCAATAATTCATCACTGTAGTTCTTCCGAGATGGTCTGCTGATGCATGTACTCTGTCAGAGCACATGGTAATAATATGAGCATTTATGTGATTTACAGATCTACAAAATAGCAAATAACTAGAAATTTCTTCAAGTGACAGTATGCATAGGCTCTTGAATGTCAAAAATAGTGTGCGTGACAGCTGCAGTACGTGTAAATCACGCTCGACTGTTTAAAGTGGTCTCTGGGTATAGTACATGCACTTACACTGGCTTCCTCGTAGTCCATTCCCAATAGCTGATGGACAGGCTGTATTTTATGTAATTGTGCATTTTCTTATGCTTCTGTTAACTGCTGAATCCCCCGTGGCATCCAGTAGCTGCAGTCGTATCTCTTGGCAAATAGAATTTGTAGGGCTCAAACCACAGGCATTTCCCCGCCACACACTGTCGCAAGGGCCTGCAGTTTCTTTTAGTAATTTGGGTCTTCAGCAATGTGCTGGAAATTGTGTTGCACAAGGAGGTTTGTAAAATTTTTGCATGTGCTCTAGTTCAGTAAGAAACTTAGAAACGGTGACTCCTATGGTAATTTGATGTTGTGCCTTCACGGAATTCAGGTGAGATGCGTTCTTTGATCGCAGCTATGTGAGTGCCAGTATCAGTGGGAAGAGCTTCATCAGCTTTCAGCCAAATTCCCATCTCTGTACCAGCTTTGGTCCCGGAGCTGCTCAGGTCTGTGTGGTGCAACAAAGCACCATCCTGCCAGCATGCTGCATTTGTCCAAGCTTTTCACTTTTGTGGTCCAATCTTTTAGCAGAGTACATTGACCTTAAACTGGCTCAGTATTTATCAGACCCTGCGTGCAACCAACCTATGGAAGCGTGATTGGGAAAGTGAGATCAGAAAATGTGTTTACACCAAAAGGAGTGAAGACCTCTGGCTTTCTGGTCTATTTTCTGTGGCACAGTGTGCAGGTAGAGCTGAGCTTAATCCATCTTCCTAGCACCAGTGTGGTTGCCAAGTGCTGTGGAGGGAGAGGAGCTGTCACTCACGCCGGAAAGCTGTGTGTTAGAAGAACACTTAGCAGCTTGAAGTGTGTTCTTCAAAAGAGCAGCGCTTCTGCGTGGAAGGAAGCTCCATTCTTGCCAGAAGCGTGTCCATTGGGTGCTGTCATTCATACTTAGCAGGAGCAGAGAAAGAGAAATGGGAGTAAGGGGCAACCTATGGCACTCAGTTAAGGAGAGGGGATGGTTCGTTGGGTTCCCTCTGGTTTTCCTCTTTTTCCCCATATAATCCTGTGAAGGCACTTGTGTATTAATTAGGTGAGCGTCTGTAAACTGTAAGGCTGGATAGATTTGAGCCAGTGCATGCGTGTGGAAGACTTTAATGCTAATCTGTACAAAAGGACTGCCTACTGTAGCACTATTCATTGAACATTGGTGTGGTTGCAAAGCTTAGCTCAGTATGGATGATAAATTAGATTTTTGCATTGGGAAAGTTTACTAACTTCATCTATTTCATTATGTTAGGGAAGAAAACCAGAATGTGATCATCTGGGGGTATTTTGTGCAAGCACAGAACGTCTCTCTGAGCTGAACGATGCACGGAGGGCAACCACATTTGGGCTTTTACCTTGTAGCCCACCTGGACATCACTCTGTCTTCGCCTGGCATAGGTGTCGCTGTGTGTCCCGGCCTAGCCCTAAAAACGCTGCAGCTTTCCAGTCCTTCCTGTGTGGGAACGGCCTGGCTGTGGGGCAGCTCGGCTCGGTTGAAGCATGTCTCTGTGGCCAAACGGGTGCCATACACACAGCCGGGGAAGGTTTGGGTGGTTTCCACCTGGGAGCTGAGGGAAGAGCCCCAGCCCTCCTGGCTAGCTGTGGGCAGGACCCAGCATCTGTGACCCCAGTGCCGTGCCTCGTTGTTTCTGTGGTTCTGTCCTGAAACAAAACTGGTTTTGTATGCCCGCAGCGGTGTGCCGTGACTAAAATGTTTGCCTGCCGTTCCCCTGAGGCTGAAAGATTTGCTGTCTGAGGCAGGGCTGCGGGACGGGATCAGCCCAAGCGGGGCGAGACGTGCCCCTGCGGCTTCTGCTCCTGCTGGCAATGTGAGCTGTGGAGCCGCCCTGCAGCTCGCCTCTCTGCTTGCCCAAAGCCCAGGGCACCCCACGGGTTCCCAGTGGCCACCAGCAGCGCCCTGGCTGAGTTTTTCATCAGGATGCTAAATATGTGGATAAGAGCCAGTTTCTGAGCGTCCGTGACACCCACAGCAACACAGCAGGCTTTGTGGAGGCCTTTGTGGAGGCCTTGCCCCAGCTCTCATTGTTTTCCAAAATGCCAGGTCAGCAACCCAGCTGTTTTTGAAAGGAGGGTTCTTTTGCCTAATTAAACATCTAAATATATATATATTTTAGGAAAGTTCTACCAAATAAATCCATTATACTGTTGTTCAATTTATTATAGTCTTTTAATATCTTGTTTCTAAACATGCTTTAAATTTTGAATGGGAAAATAATACAGATTTTCTTTTGGGGTCATTGGAAGGAAAGCAGTAAGACTTGAAGGTAAAATCTGTTAGGCCACCTTGAAAACGGTGGCAAAAAACAGCAAGAGCTGTTCTTTAATTTTTATTAAATAAGTTGGTGTTCTCAGTGAAGCTGCCTCTACAAAGTACTGTTATTTCATCTCAGCATCATGCTAAAAAAGAATAGCAGAATTTCAGAGCTGTTGTCTCAGGCTTTATATAGGCTCAAGGTTTAAGTTCTGTTCCTGTTTTGATAAATCTTCCTTCCAGGCATAAGGTGTAGAAGCGTTTAATTAAAGCTCACATTCTAGAGCAAGGGGTAAACGCTGTGGTAAGGCGCAGACAGCGGTAGCGGTGTAACTGCAGGCAGCAAGAAGAGATCGCGGTAAAGATGCTCCACACCTGAGGTGGCCAGGGAGACTTCTCCAGCATTCATTGGAACTCCAGGGGAAAACATTCCAGATAAACGTCTTTCTCTGAGCAGTGCCCCTTGCTCCCAACACCGCTGTTACTTTCCTCACAAACATTTCCAGAACATGCCATCTTGAGGGAGGGCAACTGTTTTCCCCAGGTGTCCATAGAAAATGAATACTTGATAATTGGAAGGCATGGGATTTGTCATTTTGGGGGGCCTGGCAGCATTACCTGCTGCCCAGGTCAGTGTGGCCACCAGCAAGTAGTGTAGCGTGGGTGCCGCCTCTGCTTTGGCATCGGTTTGGGAAGCTGGGTTTCCAGTTCCTAGCACTGGTGGACAGTGCTGTTCCCAGTGGAAGCGGGGGCATTTAGGTTTATAATGCCTTTATTTTGAGTAAATTAAAGCTGTGCTGACTCGGATGCCTTGATTTACAGCTCTGCTTCAGGAGGAGACCACAAGCAAGAGCCCAGCGGCCGCTGGCAGCGCCAGCAGCCTGGTGCAGCACAGGGTAGCACGTCCTACGCAGCTGCTTGGATAGCAGGCAGCTGTGGTTTTAGCCCCTAGCACCAAACCCTTCCGAAACAAACCAGCTCTGTAGGTCTGAGGCAGCAGAGCAGTGATTTGGCGTCAGTTAACCACCCCGTAGGGTCTGACTTCTCCACTCGGCTTTGGGAGAACTAGCTTGACTCAGGGCTATGGGAAGAGCTGGATTCCAAGCTCTTCTTCTTGAAGACTGATGGTAGTATTCTAATAACTGTACAGACAGCCAGAATATGTAGGCTGATTTTCAACGTGTACATGAGGTTATTGTTCTAGGTGAAAAAATCAAATGGCTGCATACATGTATTTTAAATAATTGTTGTGGCTAGGGGAAAAATATTGGAGCAATGAGGACATTCTCACTGCCTTGAGATTAGAGCTGCCTTTTTGGCAGGACAAAAATGTAGTTTGCTTATAACACCTGCATATACTTGCATGTCTATGATCTTCTGGTTTTTACAGCCTTTGGTGTCTATTCTCTCCTTGATATATTTGCAGAATTCATATGATCTTCTGCTGGAAGTGCTGTTGGGTGGAGGGGAAATACAGTGCCTAGTACAAACAGTTCCTTGTGAATGCTGCATTCCTACAGTTATCTGTCATTTAGAAAAAATGCGGCTCAATAACCTATTTTTAGCACAGCCTCTGACAGTAGTAATTAAATATACTTTTTAAAATCATAACATATGATATTAAAACAACTCCTGCCACGGTATTTACCATTTCTGCTTTGTATGTACATAGTGCCCATGAAGTCACAGTGGCATTTATTGTTTATCTTGTCAACTGTCTTGTCTTTGAATCTCTCTAAGGAAAGGAGGAGAGGAGAAGGAAGAAGCTTGCTTGTGTTCATTTACCTATATTTTAATAACCTTGATTCAGCCGCGTCCTGGTTATAGAGAATTTCAGTTTTGTAATGTATCTGGGTATACTAATAAAATATTTCTCAATCTGTTTTGAATATGGCAGCCAGGATTCTGAGGTTGGCGGAAATTTTCAGGTATGTTAGGTAGCAGCTGGAAACCACAGTGAGTGAACAGTCCTAGTGGATCAGGCAAAGCTGCTGAGAATTAATTCAGAGGGTTCCTAGTGTGCTGCAGGTGGAGTAAAACACATGAACCGTATAGTTAATTAGGAAGAAGTGTCATCTTATTATTTGCCTAGAGTTGCCTGGTTTTAAAATAGTAAGTAATCACAGCAAACTTTTCATGAACAGGACAAAGTTCAAGAATTGCCATGAGCATTTCAAGTATTCATAAACGGACTTTTTAAGGGGGGAGTGGTAACCCTGGTCCTGATGGGTAAATAAGCTATAATTAAGTTATTCATTTGCGATGTTTTATAAATACTGCATTTTCATGGGTATCATTTTCTGTAAAAGCTTTTGAGATTTCTAAGTCTTAAAAATAGAAACCTAGTTTTAGGGCTTTGTCTACACAGAAAAGTTATGGCAAAATTAGCAGTGAATCACACTACAAAACAGCTATTCCATGCTGATTCTCTGTGCAGATGTTTCTAATGCCTGCCATGTAGTAAGATTGCACACAGTGACAACTGCTCTGTCCCATCCTATTTTGCAGCAAAACTTCCATGGAGGCTTCCCCAAAGATTATCTAGCTCAATAATATTGCTCTAATTCGAAGTCTTATGAAGGTATAATGTTGTTTCTGCAATGGGAAAGGGAAGTCTTTTATAGTAGGTATATTTTGAATATAGCAGCATACATAAGTTTCCTACAGAATAAGAATGACTATCATTACTGATGTTGATATTGGTTTAGATAATTACAGTTAGATTAAATCATGAAAACGCACATCAGCATGGCTGTTCTGGCTGAAATCCTGATATTTTGAAATCATTTGAGTGGCAGAAAGTCGTAGGCATTAATTGGGCCTCATTACGGAAACAAAAAGAGATCTTGATATGTCCTAAGGCTGCATAACAGTAATTTCCATCTGTTTAAAGACATGTGCCAAACTTAGAGCACTGGAGATATTATTCATGTCCAAGCTTCTGGGATGTTTGGAAGGAAAGCTCTGAAAGGAAATTGTCAATATTATGGGCAGTGAATGAAATGTTTGGGGAATTATTTAAAATTCTTAGGCATTGTTCATAAACCTGTGGTATGGTATGAGCAATACCAACCGGTAATGCTAACTTGTGCAGAGTGAGACACACTTCTGCGTTCTGGGGCCTGCGGTATCTGTCCTGTTGGAGAGGTAAGGAAGCAGCAACAGGGCAGGGGAGATGCCCAAGAAGCTGTCCCTTGTGTCTGTGATGACAGACCTCAGTCAGCACACAAGACTTGATCCAAGTAGTTCAGTAATGCAGCCTAGGACCCAAATTAGAGCTAGAATCTCCGAGTTAAAACTGTAAAGGGTTTCTATTTTTAGGATGTGCCAAATACACTAAGCAAGTGGTTCTGGCTGGTGATAGCCCATTTCATTAGCCATGTACCACAGGTGTATGAAGGCTGTGTGTGTGGAGGACCACAACTGCAGCAGTGCTGAGAAGTGTTCCCTTCCTACTGCTCCATGCAGGGAGCCGACGTGGCAGGGCTACTTCCCATAACCCAGGTAGCTTGCTGAAAGCCACTTCAAGCCCCTCTGCGGGTCTCTGCATTGCACTGTGTGAGTATCACCCAGTACTGCTTTTCTGCACTATTGTGCACTTTCCTGTCACATATGCTGGCACAAAGTCAATGTAAAATGCAGCTATGCTGAGTTGCTAGCGTGCTACACGACTTGATCATCGGTTTGGTTCCAGATTAATAAAAGTTTATCACAGATCTACTGCTGTTAGTCACGTTTGTGTTTATACTAATGTCCCTGAGAAAAATGTGGATCGTGAGATTAAAGCAAACAGAGAATAACATATCTGCAGCGACCTGGTGCAGGAATTGAGGAAAGTTCGGTATAAAATATGAGACCAAAAGCTGGACAGTTATTTCATTTAGATCTAATTTGTATGGAAGTCAGCAGCAGCTGATTGCATTTCTCTGTTGTGGTTGTTTCTTTTTAACCGTGGGTTCACATTAAAACAGCGCTTTGACATCAAAATTATTCATTTTATTTTAATGTGTGGTGTTAAGTAAGCTGGGTGGCAAATTGTCTTCTCAAGCAGATTGACTTGTTTTACCTGTGGGGAAGGAACAGCTGAACAGCTAGGAGGGAAATCTGCCAGTTCAGAAAATTTATTGTAACTTAGGTAGCTGAGAGTGAATTGTTTGTTTTTGAACGCTAGCTTGCTTTTGATGCTTTTAATCTAACTGAAGTCTTTATCATACCATTTGAAATTATCCTCAGGGGCTGAGGCTATCACTGAAACTTGAAAAGTAATTGATACTTATTCTGTGTTGTTCACTGTGTTTATATGATTACAAGATGAGTTTTTCCTCTCTTTATAGCATGCCATAAAATCTTCAGTACTGTAGCAGAGAAGGCAGCGTGATAAACCAGAACAGCCTTCATTTGATATACCTGCCCCTTTCGAGCCAGACAAACAGAATGGAAGGCTTTATTTTGCAGGAAGGCTGAGAAACTTTTATTCTCACAAAAATAATTTCAGGCTGTTTCATCATCCCTTTCGCAAAGCCACACTTGGTCTCCTTCCCTGAAAACTGTTTAGCTGGCTGTTACGAATTGTTATATTTCACAGATTTAAGGTAATCATAGCATATTGTTGAAATCCTGTGTGTTGGAAGTGGGTGTGCAATTTATCACTGTCTTCTACAACAACCCAGGATTTTTCAAGAGGGCAGCGGAGGGAGGCCAGAGGCCTTGAATTGAGGTACTTTTTGGTAAGAATTAATGATGTTGTTCAGGGGCCTGTTGGCAGTACAGAGAGCAGTAACTCCCTGACTTTAATTTGTTGGTGGCTCCATTTTGGCTTTAAGCAAGCAACTTACCCCTGGGGTTTTTACCTGTGCAGTTGGATCAGCTTTCTGTGGGTCTCAGGGGTGCTATAGGCGCAGCATTACTTGCAGGGTGTTTCAGGTAGACTGTTGTTTATAATAGTCAGGAAAATGGGATGATTTTATCAGCCCAGCGGTGTGTCACAGTATGGAATTATGTGGTATTAAAACAAGGCCTGTTGTTGTGGCTCTTATTTGACAAGTCACATGCTGGTAGTGGCTCCTCCCTGTCCTGCTCTGAAGACAGAATTTGAAAGACCCAGAGAGAGAGCTTTAAATTATATGAAAGTTTCTCAAACAGTTCCTGGATTGCTGTTTTCTTGCAGCCTATAGGCGAGAGTGGTGCTGAGGGCCCTGTTTGGGTCACCATGTTGGGCCCCTCAGGCCCTGGTGTGGCTGGGCCCTGTGGGGACGCTGCTGCCATGTTCTCACAGTGGCGCTTTGGCCGGTGACCACAGCTGCTCGTGGGTGCTGATTAACTTCGTGTGTGCCCTTTGGCAAATAGAGTGGGTGACAGGACCCATCAGATGGTTACTAAGTCCTCATCAAGGGATCGATGAAACACATGCAGGTAGATAGCGGGCAGCTTTGTTCCCTCCTCAAGCTCGCCCCATGGCAGGAGCAGGAATCGGCCTCTTTGTGACAGAAAGGCAGAAGTAGCAGCAGTGGCACCCCACAAATAGAGCTTCCTGTGGCGAGTACAAGAAAAACTTGGAGTAAAAGCCTGGCAAGGGAGAAAGTAGGCTAACCCAGTCAGTTCACTACTTGGTTTTCCTCCACAAGCAGTAATGCACGGGAGGAAAAGAGGGCATCTGTTACAGAGAGACACAAGTTATCACTGGGAGTGAGAGGGCAGAGAGAGGCTCACGAATGGCCGAGAGCTGGCTGCCAGCTCCCAGTGTTCAGGAAGTCTCTGAGAGAGCTTTCAGAAGATGCTGTGTTATCCCTAACACCATCCCAGCTGTTAGGGATGCGATGTGCTCCTTCATTCAAGGAAACTATTTGGAACTATTTGCTATATTATGGATTTGCATTATGTGTTTAAAAGCAATTTACATAAAATTTAGTTCTGATTTATGTAATCTTCTCTGAGGAATTTTTCCCCTTAGTACGTCAATGTGCTGCTACCTCTGTGCCGCACAGTGTAAGGGTACAGCTTCCAGCCAGATCCTTATCTCCATCTGGTGCGTGCACATGGGAGGACGGTTTATAAAGCCATCTGAAATATATAAATTGTTTTCTTCATTTCCTCTGTTCGGTCTGATTACCAGGTCCTGTGATAGAACAGGAGATGCAGTTCTGTGACTGAGGGCCGGAGGGCGATATGCTAGCACTCCCCTCGCTTTGGGAAGCCGACCGACCCTTCCTTTGGTGGGCGAAGGTCTCAGGGTGCAGCCAGAGGAGCGCAGCCATCGAGTTGAGAGCTCAGGGCTGTGTAGCTGGCATTCCCCGGGCAAGAATCTCTGCTCTGACATGTACAAAAATGTAACTGATTGCTCCAATCCAACGGCCAGTTCATTGATTAAAAGGGCAAATGGGCTTTCATCCAGGAGTGCAGCAGAAAACAAACAGCTAGGCTAGAAAACAAGGCTGTTTAACCATCTGAAAGAACATGGAGCCATCACAGCTGCTGCAGAACCTGTCACGACTTGGCTGCCAAGAGGCCAGATGCTCGCATCAGAGGAATGTGTGTTTCACAAGCTTATACCTCTGCTTCCTGACACACAGGGACACGTCCGAAAAGGCAGGAGGAGAGTGCAAATCAGTCAGCTTTCCCATTAGCTGCCAGCCTTGCTGGAACACCAACACCTGCAGAAATAGGTATTTTAATCAGAAATAAAGTATGGAAATAACCTTATCCTCTTAGTAGAGACCGTTTTTGATAACCAGAGAGAGACCACTGACCATATGTGAAATCAAACACTGCATAACTGATTCCATGATTGGACCCATTGGAATCTGAATTTGCAGAGACTTACCCGTGTGATTAAGGATATACAAAAGCCCTTGAACGCAGGATGATTTTGGGCCTGCTCCAGAATGCACTAATGCCGTTGATTTCAATTAACTCTGGTTAAGGTCACTGGTGGCTGAATCAATCTCACGACTCCAGAAACAACAGGAAAGGCAAAGAAAGAATAATGGCTTAAATCAGGAAATTAATGAAAGCCAGTCAAAGGTACTTGTATTTAGTAATCACATTTAAAATGTTTCTGAGTTCCTTTGCAAGTTAAAAATCCAGCTTCTGCCTCCCCTTTCCTGGCTCAAGTGGCAACACTCAAAATAGACTTTGTATGATTTGCTTAAAAATGTATTTTACAATGAGGCAATTTATAGTGCAAGTCAATGTCCTTTGAAGGCATCACATCAATTTTCACCTGTGAATGCTTTTTTGGAATTCTATTGAAGCATAAACTATGGAAGCGAAAAAGATTTAGGAATTGATTTCAAATCAGTGTTACAGCCGGAAAAAATGGTAGGTGCTCATTTTAGTTCTCAGCTCATCTAAAAAGGTTAGATAAAACATTTCATTTTAGCCACTCGTTTTCTTCCATGTCAGTATGTGGTGTCAAGTTTATCCTGACACTTAAGGACAGGATTCCCCTAGTGTAGGATGTGAGGTAGAGGAAATGTCTCTTTGTAACTGTCCTCTTCCAGGAGGTGGAATATTGTCTTTTCGGTGCCAGAGTGCTAGGTACAGGGGAACACGCAGGCCATTACACAGAGCTGTCTGCAAGGCGGTGGGGAGTGTGCGGCAGTACATGCGCAGAGCAGAGCTGGGAAGGGCAAACCAGATGGATAACGTCCCATGACCCCAGAAGGGGCAGAATGGCCAACTGGGCACACTTACTGTTGTTACATCTTACTTGCTGCTTTCTCTGAAGCTTAAATTCGTAAATGTGACAAAGGAGAGATCTATTGTATGTTCCAGCAATAAAACCTTCCTTTGCTAAGGACCTTTCCCCTATTCCTGACATGCAGGGGAGGTAAAAAGCTTTGAAAAATAACCTAGTAAGGTTAAAACCCAAACTGTTTCTGTGATCAAAAGCTTACCAGCCTGATCAAACTGCTTCAGCTGAAGACCCTTTTTTGACAGTGAGGAGATTCATACACCGCCTCCACACATTTCCTTTTATTCTCTCCACATATTTTTACTTGGTTCTGTTGTTTATCCTCTCTGCCAGCTACCCCAGGCTTAGAAAAGTGTTTGCTGTGCTAACATGTGATGATCCCACATGCTTTTAGGTATTTGTTTTATGAAACTGATACTTAATTGTGATGGTAAAAGAGAGAATAATTTTAATTTCCAAAGAGCATTTTGCTTTCCAGTTCCCTGGTGCCATTCTGGGGAAATTTCTGTGATATTTTAAGGATCAGCCCAAGACTTTCAACCATGTGCAACTCCAAGGAGGGCAAATTCTGCAGCCTGTGATTTATTTTACTATTTTTCAAATTTGCCCTCCAGTGATCTGAGTATTTATTGTGGAATAATAATATAACATATTGGGATTATTGTATTCTATATAATATGAGCTATTACATTATGCTACATAACCTCGTATTATATTGTATTGCAATCTGTTGGGATGTGAATGTCCTGCACTTTAATCCTTCCAGGCTATGCTGTTCTTCAGTATGCCAGCTTGCATGCCCATGCCCCAGGCATAGGGTACAAAATGGCTTTTGTGCAGCCCGCGGGCTCGCCACGTGAAGCTGTTCTGAAGCACGCAGAACTCCCCACGCTGTTAGGTGGCCCTGGCTGGAAATCCTCTCAGTTCTTCCCACCTCCTGTTCAACTGCTGGGAGCCGAGGAGCTCACACCACGGCCTTATGGCTCTGTCATGGAGAGGGGACTGCAAGCATCCGGGATCCCAGCTGTTTTCTAATCTCGTGCTGGTGAGAAGCAAACAGCAGTATTGGAGATAGTATGGATTTGTATTAGCATGAGACACTGGTTTTTTAACAGATCCTGCCTATACCAGGATAGGTGAATTGACAAGCTTTACTAATGGCTGTGTGTACTTAGGTCACTTCATTATGTCTCATCTGAGCTGTCTGCCCATTGAAAATGTGGCAGCGTGAAGCAGAGTTAGTCCCTTGATGCAGTCCTCAGATGTTCAGCCCGGGAGCGACGGCTGTAGCTCACAACTTCCACTCATTTATCTTTGCAGTCAACCTGTAGCCTGTCAAGGACAGGCTTCTGTTGTGAGTTTTGTTCTAACAAAAGCCATGGCATTCCTGCCAAAAATAAGCTGTATCTGCGCAGCCAGTAACTGTATCTTATGATGACCTAGAATAGAAGTTAGATGGATAAATGTGCTTGGAGGGTGAGCTAATGGCCACTCCCGTAATAAGGGCTGTAATGTGAAGAATGCAGAATCTGTTTGTCCCCCCGCATGGGAATTCTCATCTTGGGAAGAATAACCTACTGCTTAACCCCACAAGCCTCAATACTGGTTTCTTTGCACGTTTATTTTTGCAAGATCCACCGGTTCTAAAAAGGATTAAGAGAGAACTTATTTTGGTGGAAGTCTCCAAAAACACTGGTTTCAGGGAATTGATGCCACTGCCCTGCAGAGCTGCCTGACCAGAGAGGTTTGCCTGGTGTCTGCTCGCCTGATCTGCTGCAGCTGGGCGTAGTTAGCCTGGAAATGCATCACAGTTCTTTAGGAAGTTGAGTAAATGATAATTTTTACTAAATACTACAAATACTTCCTGGTAACAGGCTTGTCCTTTTTCATTTCATGAAGTATCTGGCTTTTTCTATTAAATCTATTCTATTAAATTTTCTATTAGATTTCCTTGTTTTTTTTGCATTTTGCTTTCTTCTTCTTGTGTGTGCCTGCATGAGCATCACACTACAAGCTAGGTTTGTTGTCAAGAGAGCTGAGTGTAATCTGTGTTTTGTAGTTATTTAACATTCATCAGTATTTGTAATGCCAGGTGAAAAAAACAAATCTTATCCTTGGCTCAAGATGTTGCACTGCAAGCTGGCATTGAATTTAAACAGAACGTGGCCCTTCTACTGATCTTATGGATGGGCCTGTTCCTGCTGATGTCTTGTGGACCCGTATGTGTGAGCATGCAGTCTCTTTTGTGGTTTTTGATTTTTTTGTTAAAGGAGTAGCTGCAGCACAGCACTTGCACAGCTGGGCCTAAAGCTGCATGTGTTGAAGCGCACGTTGTTGCATGTTAGTGTAGTACTACTAGTGTAGTAGTGAGTGTAGTACTCACTACTCCCATGGCCCACTTCATCCTCAAAGTATTTTGAAGGCTTCCTGGACTAGGGCTTAAGGAGCAAGACACAAACCCTTGCTGACTGCAACGGAAGATGGAGCGCAGCCCCGTGAGGCGGGGCAGTGAATGTGGCTCCTGGTGGCACAACCTGCTGCTGTTCTGATGTGCTCGTGCTGATGAGCCACGGGAGCGAAGGTAGGGGATTTATAGCACAGCTCCTTCAAGGCACGAGCTTAGGTTTAGAGGCAACGCATGCTGGTGTGAATGGTTCCGGTGAGCTCTGCGGCACTGTGGCAGCAGGGCATCGCTGCCCATCGGGTCAAGCACCAAGAAAATCAGGCATTCTGTCATTACGGATGCACAATATTTTTTAATGATGCTCTTCCAGGTAAGAGCAAGGTCTTCAGCCAGCACTAACTGCTGTCGTTCAGCTGTGTCATTGTGATCAGCATGACATGGCTAAGGATCATACATCAGCTGAGGATCTGGCCCCAGGTTGATTTGCTTGCTGTAAATCCAGGCAGAAATGTGGGTTGCTACTCTTACGAGTAGCAGTGGAGAACATCGTAAAAACTTGGCTTCAGCTCATCTCTGAGCTCAGGTTTCTGTTTTGTTGTGTGTGGAACGTGCAATCTAGGGTGTTTGGATGTGAGTGGTGAGGCGTTTCCCAATATTGAAGCTCTTTGTGTGGAAGAGCATGCAGATAAGAGAGAGCTCTGTCTGTCACAGCCCTTGGTGGTGCCCTTCCAGCGTTTGAAGTTCTGACTTGAAAGCACAGACTTCTGAGAAACCAAGGCACAGGCTCCCAGCCCCTCTCTTTCAGCAGGAGCTCTCAATGGCAGGGGACACATAGAGATGAGTGGCTGTGCCAGTGCTCAGGTGAGTACCCCCTGCCCCCCAGGCGCTGAGTGTGTGTTTCAGCTCCAAAACACCTCCTAGTCCTGGACCTCCAGCTCAGAGGAGGAGAGGTCAGTATTTACACCCTTAGCACCAAGTGAAAAACTATGCTTGAAGCTGTTTCTTGCTTTATCACCAAGTGAAAAACTATGCTTGGAGCTGTTTCTTGCTTTCTTATATTTTCACCCTGGGAAAGTGAGGAGAGTTTCTTCAGAACACACTGTAACTGACATTGAACTAGGTTAAATCTTGTAAAGATAAAAGTCTGTAATTGTGTAACTTTTAAAATTAGGAATTAGTTGAAATTTTCATTTCAGCTTACTAAAACTCTGTGCTTTTAAATCCATGCAGACTTGCACCCCTAGTTGCATATCTTTAAAATAAACAAAAGAATTAGGAGAATGCAGGGGTAAATTCTGAGAAAGGCGCTGCTGACACTTTTAATTTTTCTTTTTCTCCCTGCACTCTTTGCATTTTGAAGCTCTGGTTAGGTTGTTCTTAAATTTGTGCTTTCCCTGTAAACAATGTTTATTCATTCTAAGAAAACATTGGTCGGGTAAACAGAAGTATTTATGTGTGTAGCACTGCAACTCCTACTAAGATGCAAATTGTGCTGCAGGGAAGATAGTTTGTGCTTTTCTTTCCTCTTCTCTTTTCTTTTTTTGACAGTCAGTTAATAAAGACTCAACAATAAGCAGCTGCCTGTGATGTCATTTGGGACTTTGTCCACAGAGCTTGTATTTACAAGTACTGAGCAACTACATAGCAGCAGAAAACCCAACTATCAGCAAACTTCATGTCTGCTGTTACTGCAGGACTTCTGTAGTGCTGCGGATGGTGCAGAAAGCTAACTCTGTTCTTCTAACCACAGACTTTTAAAGCTTGGTAAATAAACACTGGATAAACTCGAGAGAATTTCTGGACTGCAAAGACTTCTTACGGTTCTGAGTTCTCCAGGGCTGGCATGTTTTGACTGAACTGCTGCAAGTAAGACTTTTGCTGTTTTAGTGTTTTTATCATCTCTGTAAAGCTTATTTTCTCTAGGAATTTGTCAGCATTGCTGTTTGTCGTTTAACTTTAATTAAAAGAGCAGCAAGTATGTAGTTAGTAACTGCAGCCATGTATCTGTAATAGGATAAAGGACAAATGAAAACTTGAATCTAGCTTTTGTTTGCATGGGACTGCACTGAAGTGACTCTTAATATAATTGATGAAACTCTAAGGTTCTTAAAATATCAGATTGTCATTACTCGAACAAAAAGCAGTCTGTCTTTTAAAGATTGTTCTTTTATCAATTCATGGCATTTATTTGAATACTCAAAATTCGTGTGAATTTTTAATATCATTTCCTGATAGTTTTCAATACATTTTCTTTTAAAACTCATTTGCTGCTTATGCAGGCAGAGATTTAAAGTAAAACTTGGCTATTTCTATTCTTTTCCCTTGTTCAAGTTCTGGAGGTAGTTAAGTTTAAAAGAGTCATACACTGCTTTGAAATCTGACGCCTTTTGGATTAAATGAATTGTCAATTATATGAGAAACAGTAATTTTTATTTTGAGTATTTATGTTAGAAATCCAACAAATCCTGACACATCTGGACAGAAACACTTCTACTTTGGTAACTGCTGTGAAATAAACTTTTTCTGCACTGCCTGCTGTTTGAGGACAGAGCTATGTTTATAGCCACCAATTAACTCATTTTAGTGACAACCAGGTGAGATTGTCATGTTGTTATTCCCACTTTACAGAGGGGGAAACTGACCCAGGGCAGTGATTTATTAAAACTTAGTTTACCTTCTTCAAAAGCTGGTAACAAACCACAGCTCTCCTGCTTCTCATTTCAGCCCTTCACAGGAGCCCGTTCTAAATTACTGCAATTTCAATTGCAGTGGCTCTTCCAGAAAGTAACCTGATCACAGGACCATGTATGAGGATCTCTTTTATTACTGTTTACCTCTGTTTAATGATCTTTGGGGAGACAAAGCACATTTCTAAAGAATTAAATCAGAAATCTTTGACTCTGACGGGCAAGTATATGAGGCTAAGTCAGCACAAATCTATCAAACAGGGATTGGAGGATTCCTCCTTAATTATTAGCACTGTCAGTTTTTAATTTTACTTTTTTTGCCTCTCCTGCCACTGACTTTGTTTACAAGGCCTCCCAGTCACACACACAACAGATTACTGTGGCTTCGCTCTCAGGCTTGGGTGGCTGCAACTGCAGATGCCTCTCTCAAGTGACCTTGTTTCTATAGCAGATCAAAACCTGTCTGTCTTTTCTTTTGATGTTTTAATGTGGCTTGGCATGTCAAGATGTGCAACTTAGGACCCGTTGTTCTGTCTTTGGAATTGAAGTGTATTCTCTTGGAAGAGAAAAAGAAAAAAAAAAAAAAAAAAAAAGGAGCCCTAAATTTAGCTCTGCACTGATGCCATGCCATGAGAATGGCAAAGGTTTGGGGGCTTTAAATAGGGGCTTAAATGAGGGCATACAGTTTGGTTCTTTGTGTTCATCCTCTTCCTTCAGAATTAATATTAAAAAAAAGTTTATATGTTCTTTAAAAGAGTTTTTTTCCTTTAAAAGACCTTTTTGTAGAAGCTGCCACTGAATTTAGAAGTGAAGAACAGGGCATCGTGATAGCGCCTTTCGCTGGGGAGAGGGAATGGGCTGAAGGCGAGGTGCTTTGAGCCCTACCATGCTGACTCCTGTGGCCAGTCTTTCCTTCCCTCTGTCAGCCTGTGGTCAGTAATGATGATCTACTGCTGTGAACTGATAGGTGTATTTACATTTGCAAAGTTCAGGCACCATGGTGGCAAATGCCTACAAGACCTTCAGAACAAACAGATTACAAATCAGGGCCCACTTAGCTTTCCCACTTAAATTAATTTTATGTGCAAGTCCTGGTTTTACAAATGTGAATCTCACTCCTGTTCTAAGAAAACTTCATGGACTTTTCTGCTCTCATTCTTGTGCATAGCGTGAGTTGCATATAAGTGTTTTGAGGCTTAGATTTAAACAAGTAGAAATCTTGCCCCATTAAATGCACTGTGGTAGGGTACAATTCCCCTTCCACTTGAGTCAAGAGCAAATTTTCAGATAATTGCTTTAAGAGCAGGAGCACACTCTCAAAACCTGATGAGCTTGAGGCCATTTGATTTTCATTTTTCTTTCTTACATTTCCCTTCTCACATTTACATTTTCTTTCCTATATTTCAATGTAGCAAATTAGGTTATAGAGCAAGCTCTGTTTTCAGTCGAGCAATCCCCTGGTTGGATTTTCCCTGGGTAGATGCTACAGGTCTGAGAAATAAGCCCAAGGACAGCGCATATTATCTGATAACATTGTGGGATGGCATTAAAGGGGACAATTGCCAGCAGAATGGCAATTCTTCAGGCTTTCTGGCCGTCTGAAAAGAAGTGGAATGAGTGCAGACTCCAGCCTGTCATCAGCAGACAAGTGGGACTGAGGTTGGGATAAAAGCCACGGAACAAAGGTGCCAAGGGGAGCACAGCTGGCTGTGGAGCTTAGCACCGCTCATCCAGGGCCAGGCATGGCCAGGTGCTCTGCTCTGTTCAGCTCCTGGCTGGACGGGAGTTATGCTCTGGAAAATTCCCTACCAAAGCTGCTAATACACCTTTGGACGTGTTAGCATCTCAAGTGGAGTTTTATTACTACAATAGGATAAATGTACAATGTAAGTAAAACACGAACCGTTAGCACTTGTTCTGTGCTGCCTGATGATACTTCTCATACGCCATGCAGAAACCTGAAGTGCATTAAGTATTCCCTGATGGTTGCATACATTAGTCACGGTGTTTTGGGGGTGAAAAGTTAGATAGCTGTTATCTGAAAAATACTTAGAAATCGTGTATGATTCCCTGGACTGGCGTGCAGAGCTGGGGTGAATCCCAGGGATGGTGTCTCTGCTGCAGCAGCAGGTTCTGGAAGCTGGCAGTAGCACTGGGCTGTGAATGATGTAGGCCCTGAATAGTAGCTTGGATTATAAAATGGTGGATAAAAATTATGTTGCTGAAAAATGGGCTACTGGTATTGACACAGAGCAAGAACAAATGCTACTGGTAAACCGTGGGGTTGATAAGCTGCCCACAAGACGACACTATTTGTTTTCCAGCGCCAAACTAGCATTGGATAGTGCACACACAATAGGTCTGTGCAGTACCAAATATGCCATAAATTCTGGTCTTTGACAGTGCTAATTGATTATTATAATTCATTGTTATCTAAATTGTTAAATTCAACAGTTTACGGTATCCTTTTGTTTCTTTGTTGCTCAGACATAATGCAAACAGGAAGAGTTAATTACTGCACGCAACAACAGAGGCGGATTGCATTGTCTGCTTCACTTTGATTGAAGCTGTGTTGAATCACCACTGTGCGTTGTCAGTAATGGGGGGGGAAGAAAAAAGAAGCAGGACTCCTTGTGCAGTGGCTTTGCTTTTTGGTGGTGGTTACCATTTGTATTTTGAATGCTATTCTTGTTGCAGCTGGGTTGTATCATGCTTACTTCCCCAGCACTAAGTATTAGCTAATCGTGCAAACTGAACTCGCACGTGTGATTTGATCCTCTTTGGAATCAGCAGCGCTCCTTGAGGAATACAGCACAACTTGACACACGAGTAAGAGGATTGCTTTTGCTTCTAAAATGACTTACCCAACCAGACATGTTCGCTTGGCTTTTTTCTCTCTGGTGATGGCCAGAGCTGCATCTGCTGGGTAAAAGGAGTAGTGGGGAACTCAAGAGGGCATTAACAATGGCTTAATTTCTACACATTCTTAAAGCTCTGCCCCACATTGCTGCTTTCTAAAATACGGGGTAACTTTGCTGTAAAATGCAGGATTTTTTCAGCTGTTTAGCTCTGCATCTGACAAAATGGTTCATAGTAATAAGATTTTGGGGGTTATTTTGCCAGTAGAGGGCCATGTTAAACTGGATAAAGTATCTCCCTCTTGGGCTCACATTTTCAGTGAGTAGCAGCTTAAAGCATATGGTTGTTTTCAAGGGCAAAATGAGTAAATAATTAGATTTTTTAGAAGCTACCGAATGATTAATTATTTAAAATAAGAATCACATCACTTTTACAGCACACCACAGTTCCGTGTCAGTCTAATTAGACTGAATTCTGATCTTTGAAATGCATCATAGCTACCTGTTTATTCGCAACTGTTCAAGGTTGATAGATACAGCTCTAATAAGTCATTAAGCTGACGTGATATACAGCAGCAGCATGTGCTTTTGCTATAATGACACAAATGAGAAAAGAATTGTTTTTCAGAGGTACAATCACGTTTGTTTTTGATGTGGCCTCTAAACTAGCTGTCATTATTCAGGCTCTTGTGCTGCAGGAGTTGACCTTTGGCAAAATATTTTGTTATCCTCAATCTTTTATACAGGCCTTTTGTGAACCCTGCACAGCTCTCATTTTGCTGATTGCATTTAAAGTCATTTATTGCACAATGTTTGCCCTTCTAGCAGATGTTAAAGGATTCCCTGCCTCCCCCCTTAAAGGCTACTCCTCCGCAGCATCTAATTATAACCTACACAAAAGATTAACAGATGTTATAATTGTCTTTACTCATTGATTAAATAGTTTCTGCATGATTTGCTCTCTCTTCTCCCTCACTGCTGATTTGTGAGGTCTTTCTGGATAGGTCTCATGCATCTGCAATTTGTTAACAGTGGCCATCTTCAGTTTGTAACTTTGGGGTGTTGTGTTTCAGTCTGAGCAGGCTATATATGTTCTTCTGGACAACGTGATGGAAATGTATTAAAATGGGTGTGTGATACTTGCTTTGGTTACGCATTTCTGTTTTCTTCCTCCTCTTAACCATTTATTCTGAAAGATATGTAAAAAACAGACTAGTTTTAACGAATATAAATTGGGGAATGGAGGGGTGAATGCTGAGATTTGTTTGGCAGTGTGTTTGCCTCTGTATTTCAGTTGCCAAGTGGAGAGGAAATGAGTGGCTAAAGAAAACAATCTAAGGAGAAACTTTCTAGTAGAAAATTTCTAGAGAATTTTTCAATTAGAACCCCACAGAGGTCCCAAGTAGGACCACTGTAACGCCTTGGCTTTGCTTTACGGGGGCAGTGGGGGTGTGGGTGTATGCATTCATTTCACCTTCTCACAAAATTAAGGTTACTCAATTCTTGAGCTAAGTAATCTCTTCTGTATTGTTCCCACCCTGAGATGGGGTCTCTTTTCTCAGGTGGGTCCACAGTACATGCGTAACAGTGTTCTTATAAATCTTGTAACATCTCAAACGAGGTCAGAACAAATGATGTTTCTTTTCAGAGGGCTGAAACATCATGCACATGCATTGTGCTTAGCTATCCTTCCTTGGTGGTTGGATTCCATATAACGTTCTCCTTATTTCTTTGATTGGCACAGATGTGAGTCTCTGGTAAATCCCAAAGATCCCACAACAGCCTCTAAACATCCCCCAGTTCTGTGCAGCTGCATCTGTCGCACGGCCTCAGCCTGAAGCGCTCTGCCTTGCTTGGCTCCCCGTTACTACACGAGGAGATCAGTATGTTGTGTTTTCTGACAAAGCCTCTGCTTAAAGAGGTTAAAGAAGAGGAACAGGGTAAAGGCTTGAGGCTTGAATTATGGCTTGGTTAGTCAAAAGTCAAAAAATGTTGTGCTGTCCCCTGCCTATTCTCCAAATCCTACTAATACTTAAAACTGTTGCCTTGATTCCTAGTCAGTGAAACCGCCTCATGTTGAGATCTTCTCCTGTCAAGACCCTCATGGTATGTTTTGCTACAAAAAGTACTCTGATTCAGTGTGCATATCTGGGCGTGCTAACTCAATTAATGCAGATTCACAGATATATGGGATATGCTGTGTTATTCTGCTTTGTTGACAGCATGCAAACACAGCTTCTTTGCAGCGAATGCTGGACATAACACCAACTGGGAGACCTTGTCATATACCTATAGGGCGCTGGGTTTTTATCAGTTTTTAAAGCTGATCTTTTACTTACAATTCATGGGTTTTACTAGACTGAATAATAATCTTTGCAGTGCACAAAAGCATTTGTCTGGGGATTCAAAACTGCTCTAGAAACAAAGGTACTTTGTTTGTGGGATTAACGAAGAACACTGTATCCTCCTTGTTTTCAAATGACATATCAGTGCTCCTGAATGCTTCCCATTTATGAGCTGGGGGGAGCAAATTATAGAGTCATAATAAGAAAATTCCAGGGTGCCAACTGTGCTAGCAAAGTGTATTTTAATTGTATAGACACCTGTCCACTACCAACTTGCAATATTTCATAGAGGTCACTGAACAGCCTGCTGATGGAAATGGCTTTTATTCAATACCAACCTGGTGTGAGTTTGAAACACTGATCCAGGGGTGAAAGGCTAAAGTCCCAATTACCAGAAATCAGCCCAATGTAGGGATTGGATAAGCCTGGTGCTAAGTCTTAGTTGTTCTTTGCAGTTACACATGAGAAACATTTAGAAATTAATGACTTACTTAAAGTTCAGCTAAATCATTAAGGATTTTTAACATCCACTGTTGGCTGCTACTGAAGGACAGTTTTAAGGTGAAACCTGGCCTAACATTTTAATAAACACTTCTCTGTTATGTCACTGGCTGTTTGCCCTAACATGTGAGGCTAAGGTCTTCACCTTTATTTAATCGTGCAATTTTAAGATGAAAGCACCAAATCAACTGAAAAGAAGAGAAAAAAGTAGAACAATCTGAAAAGTCTTGCCTGGCCATTCTCCTTGCCTCTCTGCTTGGGAATCTGTAGACTTGTATTTAATTATATGAGCTTTTACTAAAGCTAATAACTTCCTTCCCTTAAGCTCCAGTTCTGTCATGGGGTTATTGATTGGGAATACATCATGATGTTCATAGGAAACCATTTCTGTCACTTGTATTTACCAATCTTTAATCAAGTGAATTGCTTTTCTTCTCGATTTCCACAAAAATCTTCTGACCCAAGAAAAACCTTTAAATAGGCATTGATGAGAATTTGGCAACAAGATTATGTTTTTTGACACAGCCCTGAGAGGGGAACAGCTCACGAGATGACCACAGGCAGCCCCAGGCAGCATGACGATGCAGAGGCAGGTACCACCACTCCTAGCCACTATTCCTTGCTGATGGCTCTGTCTCGCTAGTAAAGCACACGCACAGTCTCGCTTTCCCCCACTGGCTGTTGTCAGTTGTGGAAGCAAGTTTTTCTTCACTCATTTTACTTACCCGCCCTGGTAGCCTGGGTCCCCTTAGCTCCCACTGCACTCATCTGCGACAGGGTGGCTCACCCAGGATGAGGTGGGGCAGAGCTGAAGCTCTGAAACTCAGAGGTTCCTCACCTGGGAAGAGAGGAAGGATCTGACACTCTCATGCAGCTTTAGGGCATGCCCTTGGAGTAAGAAGTCCTGGGGTAGCAACCTAAACCACCCACTCGAGCCAGGATTTGACTCAAAATACAGGTCAGTGATTAGCACTTGCAATGAGCCAGTTGTGCTTTCTTTCCTCAGTGCCTAGGTCCTAGGCTGTTCCCCTCCAAGAAAACAATTAAAAAACCTCATGCTGAGCAAAGTACTTTAAAAGGTTATATTTGGGCTCAAAATACACTTTAAAATTCCAAGTGCTTCGTTTAAAATGTATGAGTATATTAACTCTTTCCCCTTCCCCACTAGAAGTACTGTTGTTTTTTTTCAGTTATTTTCCCCAGCCAGAATAGAGGCAAAGCAATAACTTTGAAAAACTTCAGTTATTCCCATGCTGCAAGTCCATAAACTATAATCTTAAAAAAATTTATCTGAACCTGCATGGTATTGCTTTCAAGAAACACCCCAAGGAAGACAATCCTGTTTGAGTAATTAACATGAATTCTACGAGTAAAAAATAAACCTAACAAACTGTTGCTACCACAAGCAAAAATACAATTCAGATTTTAATGAATTATGATCTTCTGAAACATCAGTGGAGTGTTTTTTTTCTTTTGTGTCACTTTTTGACTTTGACTTTGCATTCTAAACAGGCAGGCACTTGAGAGAGAGAAATACTATAGGGTTTTAATAGTATGCTTCCTCTCTTTCTAATATTTTCTGGATATTACTGTATCCATAACCCGAATGTGTTGGATTATTATCTGTGATGGCAGACTATATGTTCTTTTCCATTTCGCTTGGTAGAACTGAGTGCAGATGAGTTAAAGATCGGTAGGATGACATAAAACATAGGAGAGTTATGAACCTTTTAAGTAGGAAATTTGTGAATGTTTTTAATTTACATTTTTATTAAGTTTCTGACAGATGGAAAAATTTGAAGCCAGTGTGTGACAGCCAGTCTTCACAGTGAGAAGCTGAAGTAAGCACTGCAGGCAGCTGACGGCGTGGGGGTAGAATGGAGTGGCTCTTTTTTTCTTTTCTCCCCAAAGGAAAAGCCTTCCACTCTAATAGTCGCTAATGTGGGGCAACCATGGCAATGTACAGACTCTGAGAAGAAAGGGAGAACTCTTTTTTTGCCCATCAGGATCTTCAGACAACTCATCCCTGGCAGCATCCTCACTGTCAGTGCATTTCCTTGTACTTTATTCCGCCTTATTTTCTTATATGACAAGTGTTGCTCTGATTCTTTGGGAATCACTCTGTATTGGATTTCACTTTAGGTAATTTCTTCAGATACCCAGCATCATTTCCTTGTCTTTATTTCTTTTCAGCCTATTGTCAATAACCTAATCAATTCCTCCCTGTCTCTACTGTTAGTACATGTCCCTCAATCCTGTGTAGATATGGTCATTCCTTCCTATCTCAGCCTTCTCTTGGCATTGTTTGAAGCTACTATGAACAGACTTGTTAATCGTTTTCCCACCAAATCAATATCTTAATTGTCTTTACAGCTATTGTCCAAATTCCATCAAGTTTGTCTATATCCTTTTGGCCCAGAACTGAAGTCACTGTTTGAGATGAGATCTCTCCAGAGTTGCAGAGAAAAAAGTTGCAGGGCTGTTCAGTATGCCGGTATTGTTCAGTGCCCTGTCACTGTCTGAGGATATATGGATGAGGACATAACATCTTTCATTTTTAACGTTTTCACAATAGTTTTCTTGTCTATAAGCTGAAGATGGAGCTTAATCAATGTGTATCTGTTCCTTTTAATTTTACAGCCTTGATGTCCCGCAGCCCTACATGCTCTGTTGTGTAACAAGAATAAAGTGAATTTGAATTGGCTGGGCAAATCTCTCTGCGCTTTCTCTTGTGTCCATTGATTTATAGAGAATACATCCCACTACAAAACTGGAAGAGGTAGAGCTGAGTTGTACCCTGTTATCTTTCTGTTGTGAGCATGAAGGAGAGAAGAGACATCCCTGAAGTGTGTTTGGGACCAATGGAGATGAATTTCTTTGGTCTGATCCTTGGATGAAGTTACGTTGAGTGAAATTAGAGTAGACTTGGTCTAACATCTGCAGGCTGAACAGCTGGGGAGCCAGCTGAAGGATTTTAGTGCCCACACTTAGATGATCAAAGGACTAGACCTAGTGGGTTTACTGTTAGTGCAGGCGCCTCCAAATTCAGCTCGGGTATGGCCTGGCTTTGGTTTGTGTCTGTACCAGTGAGCTGAGGTGACTGCAGAGTCCGAGGGGCTGCTGCTGGAGTTACGGCTGGCCTAACTGTACGCATTTACAGGACTCAGTGGAGGAGCACAGCAAAATAAGGAATGTATAGAGAATTCTGCAGATAAATATGTGTATGGTGGCCTGTGTGGGAAGCAGCTGGAGCTGCACAGCGTAATAAGGCTGCATGTTCCTGCTTCAATCCCATGCTACAGCCCTTTCTTTCAAGCCATAGGCTTGGTTTTGGTTTTCCTGGCACTGGAAGACATTGCCATCATCTTTCCTCTCTTGTTCCTCCCCAGGGCTGCCTTTTCTCATGGTGGTGTGAAGGAGCTATTTTCAGGTCCTGCAGATAGCCAAGCTGAGCCTCTTCTCAGTTACCCAGTTCCTGGGTGACGCAGGGATCACATGCATCTCATTGTACCTTATCCTCCCTTATTTTTCATAGGACAAAAAGGGATTATGAGTTTGATTCAGCTTCTTTTCTGGGCGGTTACTGAGCGAATATCTTCATTATAAAGATATTACCCTTAATGTAATGTAGGCCCTGGCCCTCAGGGAGTGTCTGCACAGCCAGGTGAGATGTGAGGCAGCACATTGCAACCCACAGGGCCCCACGTTTATTAGAAACTAATTCTGCGCTCTGGGTGTTGAAATATTCCTTCTGCTGCAAATATCTTTGGTTATCTGAGGAGGACATGCACAGCCGGGTGCTGACGATGTTACTAGTAGCCACAGAACTATTTTGTAGTACTTGTTTAATGTTGAGAGTTTTACATTGAGCCAAGTGAATGTTTTAAAGCGTTACCCAGTGCTCTGTGGAGTGAAGCCAGTGGTCTGGGCATTATCACTGAGATAAATTTAATAATTCCTCATTTTAATGGGTTGGAGTGCCTCAGTGTAAGGAAAGGGTCTTTGATGCCTTTCACCTCTGTGGCTGGGAAGGATCAAATCAAATACCATTTATTTGGGACACTTAATTTCATGCAGCTATATTTGTTTGCCAAAAGTGGACTATTAGAAAATGTTGTGTAGCAAAATATTTACTTCAGGGTGTGGAAAATGACTGAATGAAAGGTAATTGTGACAAAAGGCTCCTGGCCACATTGGCTTACTGGTGTCTGTCGGGCTGGCACTCAGGTCGCTCGGCCATCCTGCAACCACTGCAGCCGTCGTCCCTCTCAGCAGTGCAGGTGGAAGGGGTGGAACGGGCACAAAGGACTGACGATTTTTAGTGGTCTCTCTGGAATACAATTAGGGCAGATGGGCAGGCAGAAGAGATGCCGGCTGAAATGCATCTGTTCCAGGGAAGAAGCTGTATTTAAGCATGTTCAGCAAGCTCCTAGGTCTAGTTTCAAGAATCGAGCTTTTAATCCAGCAGTTTGCTTCCAGCTGAGGTGTTATGGGTAGGTTTGCAACTCTTGGGCTTTCTGGAGTAGTGTCCTGACTTATATTAATGAAAGAAAAATGCGAAGGAAACAAAAAAAATGAGCAAACTGTAGGAATCTTGACTGAATGTTTTAAATTCTTCCTTCCACTCTGTTGTCTATCAGAAAAATTCAGGTTTTGGATTTAATTGTTTGCAGTTTTCTGAGCCTTGCAACATATATGAACACGTGTGAATTTGGTATGTTATCTTCACTGGCCTCCTCAGCCAGATGCCACTTCCTCTGTTGAAGATGTCCTATGAAGAAGCCTATGCCTGACAGATTTGTCTTCTATAGTAAAAATGTATTGAAAAGGCAAGATTCTTTTTGACTTCTTTCCTGATGTACAAAGAGTCAAAAATGACTGTGACTTCTTCATGAGTTTCCCTACCTGGCCATTATATATGACATGCCAGGTTCGGGATATTTATTCAATCGGTTTAAAACTTGAACTTCTTAAACAAATGTTATTTAAATGCTGAGTTTCAGTGTGATTTCCCCACCTTATCTCCTGATGTACCCACGTTCAAATGTTGTGTGCAAAGACCTTCCTGTTGGTTTACAGCATGTGAATTTTGATAAAATATTTTGCTGTGAGAAACAACAAGCCCTAAGAATGATTTAGTAAGTTAGAGAAGTTGTTTCCAGCATTTCATACTTAGCAGCCTGAAACCACAAAGTGCCAGAGGCATCTTTATTGGCATAGAAAAGGGACATTTGTTTTTGAACCTCACAATCTCCACATAGCCCTTTAGGTGGGTGCATAACAACAGTTCCCCAAGTCTGGCAGTGCTTCACAAAGGAGACAAATCTGCGCTGAAGCCTACAGAGGTGCCTGTCACTGCAGAGCATGCTTCTGCAGATTAACAACAGCCTGTATTGCAGAACATTGCTGGAGGAGTTTCAGTGGCTGAGGGAATCCATTTTTACCATATAATAAGCTATTTTATGTAATTTATAGTAGTTTATGGTAATAAATAATATATGATAATGAGTGGTTAGAAACGCACCCAGGAAATGGAAGCTCTGGGCCTAGTGTTTCCTTCAGCCTGAATAGCTTCTTAGATCTTACCTGGGGATCCCGTTCTTGGCTACAGGTCTTAGGGCATGGAGAAGGATTTGATTTCAGTGCAGGAACCAGGGATACATAACCATCATTGTCATAGCCTATTTCTTATTGATGATAACGCTGTAATAAATCCTTTTTTCCATCCTTACCAGTTGCTGTCCTGACAACAGATTCATGCTTTCTGTCTGCTTATCTTTCATCATTTTTGTCTCAGTAATTTTATTGCATGATATGAATGCTTCATATGTTCCATAAAAGCAAACAGGGGAGGGTAATCCTTTGACCTTTCCAGCATTCTTTGGTGTAATTTACTGGCGAACCTTCTCCTCCCTGCAGCATGGCCTGTGGAGCTCTGTGATAAAAATGGACAGCCAATGCAAACACAAAACGCTGAAAAGGTTAAGGCTTTGATTATGTTAGTCTATAAATGTTCATAGTCTTTTTTTGTTGCCAGAAAGAAAATGAGAGCTGAAAATGGCAGTGGATGAATCACGCTTATTGCAGAATACGGAAATGATATCGGTTCAACCCCTTCTTGTTAATGCTGAAAGAACGTAATCTTATGCCCTCTCATTTTATGTCACTGCAACCCACCTTATCCTCTTAAATGAATGCATGCATCCATTTAATTAACCTGGTGAGATTCGGAGATATAAATCTTTTAAATGCTTCTCATGCAATTCATCTTGACAGCTGTCAGAGTAATAACATCTTTAATGCCGTATTCTTTATTTTCTGATTTATTGAAATTCCTGGTATTATTTTGAGCACACTGATAGGTCTGCTAGATTTAAGCCCCTAATCTTAACTTGTTTAAATCCTAGAGGCAACGCTATAGAAAGCTTTACTGGCTGTTTAGTTTGCCAAATAAATGGAAGATTATCTTGCATGGAGAAAGCATAAACGTATAGTGAAAACTGTGGCTCAGACAGATTCAAATGTGGAATTTAGCAGCCGAGATGCTTTCTTTTAAATGCTGTATTTCTAGGACACCATGCTCTGAGTCTGTTCATTGCTGGCAAGTGATCACCATTAAAAATTTGCTTTAGACAATCCTATGTACTCTGCTGATTCCCTTTGAAGAGCTGGAATCAGAGCAAGAGGGATCCACGTAAGTTGGCTCTCAAATAAGTCAACCCTCAGTTTCTTTGTAGACTGCCATGCATCAGTGTCATGGGAAGAAGACTAGGAAGGAGCCTCTTTCTGTCTGGAAATTTTCTGACTGGCTCGATGTATTTTGTTTTAACACAGCTTTCTGAAGCCGGTCCGAATACCTGGGTCTGCAGGCAGAATGCTATAGCAGTGTTTGCTGCTTTGCAATTCCCACAGTATTCCACTTATCTAAGCATTTTAGGGTCTTGCATTGGAATTTTTCTAATTTAATTAACTCATTAATGCTGGCACATGGCACATTCTCCTTCCCTCTCTGCAAAAATGCAGCTTGCTTATCTAAATAGCAGCCTAATCCAGTGGGTGTGCATCTACAATGCATACATTAGCGCTAACAAACTGCTGACCGGCCTCAGCAAATACCTGAGTGTATTGAGCATTAGGCAGGCCAAGCTCACGGCGTTGCTCTGAAATGCACCGTGGGCAAAATAAAAAACATTTAGCTAAGTTTCAGGTTGCATAAATGCAGATGTCGCTGTCGCTTTCTAGTTCCCAAGTGCTGAAGTTAGAAATATCAGCTCAGAAGAGAATTTGGGAATTATTTTTTCCACTTCACCACTTAAAGTCATGACCAGGCTGAATACCATGACGGGGAGAGATAGGGGTGTGGTAATGAAACTGGTTTCATGGCTCACTTTTAGTCACTAGGCAGAATTTTCTCATCTCTCGCGAAGGTGAAGTTCTCTGCTGTGAAGTGCTCTGGTGATTTTAACGCTGCCATTTTATAAAGAACAGGAAATGCTCAAAAACTTAGTACAGACCAAGCGTTTTAGGCCTACGAAGAATAAATGTAGTGATTTTGTAGGACTGAACAATTTTTGATCTATCGAATGTTCATCAAGTTCATAATCCTGGAGCCTTCTGTTATTCCAGCTCTGAGAAGGCCTGGACAAGCTGTACTGTACTTACCTCTGCTCCTTTTCCTACAAAGACCACAACAAAAGCAGGCATTCAGACATCGGTGTTAGCACCAGAGTTGGCAAAAGAACCCAGCTGTACAGTGAAAGACTCAATTCAATTCAATTATGTTCTCAGGAAACCGAATCACTCCAGAGGCTGGTAATGAGCTATAAAATCTTTCACCTTCAGGTCACCTGTTCATTCTAACTAACATTTGCATTGATGAAAATTTGTACTTTCTCATAGCCGCCTCCTGACCTGTGCTAGTGACATTATTTTCATTTTCCTTTCCTTGCTAAAGGATAATACTGGTTCTGGTTATTCCCTTTCAGTTTTAAAGTACAGCTGTTGAACAAGTACAACTGGCCAAGCAGAAAAAAAGGGCTTAAAGGTGATCGCTGCGTAACTTTGGCCTCGTTCCATTACCTGAGAGTTTGATGTCCACATCACAAAAGCTGTCCTCTCATTAACACTCAGACAGACAGATTGCAGGGGGAGAATGTGTTAGCGCCCGCCAGGTACTGTGCTTTCTGGCAGTGGTAATGTACGGTAAGCAGAGGGCAGGGAGGCTGAATTACATTTACACTGAATTTAAACAAAAGGATGCTAGTTTCCAGAGCTGTTATTTGTGTCACCTGTCATAACTGCTAAATTTATCCTAATTTGTGAGATGGAAAAATAAATACAGTCCATTTCCAGTTACCAAAAAGATTTACTACGTGTTAGTTCCCAGCTGGTATGTGTTGGCATAGCTCTGTTGAAATGTAACTGCAGAGTTTCAAACTGTCTGAAAATATCTTGGCTGCTTATCTAAGGGATGTAACATTACCCGTTTTCATCAGCTAAAGCAATAGGCATCAATCATGCTTTGTTACTACTAGAAATGAAGAAAGTATTATAATCCAAGAAATTTCTTGCATAGATTATCGAGAGTGCTTTTCTATGTTAATCACACCATTTCTCCAGGGCATAGTTTTAGAGCCATCTCCTGAAGTAATGAACATGCTTGTGTTGAGTACTAAAATTGCTGCACTTTAAGATATGTAATCAAGCTGATGCCTCTGGCTTGCTGGCTTTATGAACGGTGAGGGTACACCGTATTGACGCAAGATCCCACTTAGGGCTTCCTCTGGGACTTTTTTCTGCATCCCCACAAAACCTACTTCTCTGAGCTCAGTGCAAAACTGAGCAGTAGGCAAACATCTGGGACCTGTATTCTCACAGACTGATCCACATGCACCTCTTCGGGATATGGGCGTGATCGCTGAGTGCCTCTAACTTTAGTGCCTCCCCCGCTATGCTCAGCATAGATGAACTCTGTAGTCCCACAGGGAAGAGTCCTACAGCGGGCAAGCTTCCTGCAGCACAAAGGTATGCCAAAACTCAGCTCCCAGTGTGAGCGCAGTATCAGTGAAGACACCAGAAGTGAGTTTGTAATGTAGGTCCCGCTTCAGCCAAGCCAAATGGGATCATCAGGGTCTGAATGCTGATCACTGAGGTCTCTGCTGTGAAGACATCATCTGAGAGATATCAACAAACAAATGGTCAAGGAAGGCTGATAAATTGCTACAGCCTGTTCTCTTGATAACACAAAAATAGTATTTTTGATGGTTGGGCAAACTGATGCTCAGTGTTTTTACATTTCAAGAGTGCTCCATCTGGATGGCCATTCTCTGGTGCTGAGCTTCCCGCGAGATGCATTACTTCCAGTTTGAATTCATTTTAGTCTCTGGGTTGGTCTCAGAGGAAGAGGATTTACCTAGGAAAGTCATTTTTCTCTGTGACAAGAAGCATGCTGCACAAAAATGACCGTTCCACATGGAAGGAAACCTGTTCTGGTTTTGTTAAGTATTTTCCTCTGATGATCATTTTTTTAAGACCTCCCGAGTTGGGTGCCCTGAGCCACCAGCATATGTTGATACAGGCAATGTATTATCTTGTAAGGTAATTACCTCTGATTCAGAAGTTTGGGTGGGTTCAGCCTTAGGTTGTTAACTTTTTCAGGAGAGATCCCTGGCAGCCTGCTAATAGTGACGTGCCCAGAGATTTGAGCTCCCATGGTGTACATGGGGAAGGAGTCTGCAGGTCAGAGGCAGCTTCACCATTGCTCACGTAGGTAGGTGTGCTGTACCTCCCAGGGCTACAAAGGGACATTAAATCCACTCTCTGAAGTGCCCAAGGCAGCACAGTGTATAAGCTGTTGGAATAACTAATAATCCTTTCTCCTTTTCCTTCTGAACTAGGATTTGGGGTTGTTCTGCCAAATACCTGCAGACAGGCACTTCAGGCACTGAAGTTAAATACTTGACCTTCTGCCGGGATAATTGGCTCCAACTGTAGCTGTCACCAGCTCACTCATCTGTAGTGCTGTGCTTACAGATCAACAAAGACTGCCTTGGTGGAAATCATGCTCTCCAGGCATGACAATTGCACAGAAAAATGACACAAGGATTACATTAAGTTTTTTCTTTTGGTAATTTCTGTCATGATCGCAAGAACGGTGTAATACATTGCCTCTGTGTTTGTAAGGATTGTGGTATGTCTTCTGAGACATGATAGCTAATCAGGAAGCAATGGTAATTGTGTGATAGCATGCCATTGTTCGTCCTTATTAGCTGAATTAAGTAGTGGATGTAGCTTTAGGATTGGTGCTACAGATGGGAAGCAAGGGCTTGCAGGTAAAACTGGAAAAAAATACATGCGAAGAATGATCACAGTGCTGTAACAGGTACTCGTACCATCACATGTGTTATTTAGATTAATGTAATAGAAGCTGATTTTTGTCCATTTTGGAGAAAAAGGGGTGAATACTGGTCTTGTGGAAGTACAACCCAGAAGTACAAAGCACGTGTAAGAGAGACCAGGTGCTGTTTCTTAGAGCATTGTGTTACCATTGGATCGCTTGCTAGCTGAGCCAATTACGGATTCCTCGTGGGAAATGCTTTACAAGAGCAGTCCCAGTTGTTACGTCCACATTGTACCTGATTGATTATCACAATTTGTGTGCCTCTGGGAGCCCTCTGAATTCCAGGTGGCTTCTGAGCCTTAGCCCAGAACATCCTGATCTCTTTGCCCGTGCTTGGCCCACGTGCTGAGTCCCCTGTGCCCTTGTGGCAGAGCATTCGGGGGCAATCTGGGGGAAGAGTTGGGGTGAATTTATCTGCTTGATATCACCGCAGTGACAGATGGTCTAGTTCACAGGTGCATGAGAAGCCAAGGCTATCCACAGGCATGTAAGCACATCTGGAGGCCAAATGTAAGGCTTCTTTTGGGAACGCCAGCTGCATTACCCTGCAGCCAAGCCCAGTGGTATTCATGCCTGTTGTAGTCACCTGGCTCTTGGTAACTGAAGTTGCTGTTCACAAAGAGTGCAAGGGATCAAAAACAGATAGATTTGTATTTTTTATCATTTTTTTTTTCAGTTAAATGCAATTAACTACTCTAGGTTTAGAATTAAGTAGCAGTGTATGAATATCACAGCCTTGCTAGTATTATGATTTTAAATAGGCTTCCATATCAAGCCTGGACTAAAAAAAGAGGACAAAATCTTATGGTGAAAGTTCTTAGTCTCTAGTGAGAGTTATCCCAGAGTAAGAGAGAGGATATTCCCTCTGATACAGTAAATTCGGTCACTGCAAGGCGCAGAAGAAAATTCCTCTATTTGGTTTGGCATTCATGGGCTATCTGCCCACTTCAGTTTAAACTCTGATTTCTGTTACTATTTTCTCTAAACCCTGAATAACTTTCTAAGCTTTGCCCATGCTGCCAAATCATGCACAACAAATACTACCTCAATATAGAAACTAAAACTTTCAAATACATGTTTTACCAGAAACATGTAGTAAAGGAGAGACTTGGTAGTAGTAATGTGTAAATTATGCTTTGATTTTAGTAGAAATCATCAGTGGGATAAATGAATCCTACCAAATCAGTAAGACTGTTTCCTTCTGTGCTTTAGGTGATGTTCCCCAGCCATTCTGCACAGTCAGTGGGACTCTTTGATTATCACAGCCAAATATTTGACCTTAAAAATATAAGAAAAGTGCTGAGGGCATTAGTGTCTCATTAAGAATAACAGGAGTTGAAAGCTTTTAGAACTTGTCAGAATTAGTTCCAAAATTTGTACATCACAGTAGCAGTACAGATGTGCCAACAAGCAGGGCTTACTGAGGAGTGCAATTAATGTGAAACGAACTGTTTCCCTCCTGCAAACCCCAGGTAGTTTTCTGCCTCTGCAAATCCATTTCCCAGCCCAGTTAAACAGAGACTATTAAAACACAGGGTGTATTGATAAAGACAGTAGTAGTAGTAGATTTTTTTTTTTCTGTTTTGTTTTGTTTTGTTTGAGACGTGACCCAAACGTTTTGGTGGTATTTCTGTCTGGAGAGTTTAGCTTTTCTGGCACAGAAAATTTGTTCCTGGAACACATCCTACAATGGACACAAAGTCATTAGCTGCTGGGTTATTACAAAGTTAATGATGAAAGACAGAAATGTTAAGTAGAATATTGAAATGTGCATATTTTTTTTTTTTTTCAGTGATGCTGGAAAGAGTCTGACATTTCTAGTAGATGAAAAGGAAAACAAATAACCAGCTATGGAGAGAAAAAGACAGCTACAGAAAAGGGAATTTGGGAAAAGACTTTCTCTGGACAGCAGTCTTGTGGTAAGAATTAATATTTACTGAATTTATTGAATATATCTTGTGTCATAAAGATGCAGTTGTTAAGAAGCAATACTCATAATGATGTACATTTTGAAGATGTTTATCTATTCATGACAGTATCACAACCTTTCCTGATTTTTAAGATTCTTCAGAGCAAAAGTGGTGGAGGAATTTTAAAGCATCCTAAATAGAAACATGTAATCATATAGAAGAACCGTCTTGAATTCACTGGATTCTAGGAAAGAATCCAGACAAGTTACCAAACTTGTAATTAAAATCTTACCTCTGTAAGCCTCTGTGTATGAGAGCTCTAGGTAGCTGAGGTCATCTAATCAGAAATGATTGTTTTACTGTTGAGGATACCAGGAAAAATTTGTTCACCATAGTGAATGTATAAGCTACTGTAATATCACCTGAAAGAGAAATGTAAATGCCACATGCTGCAAAGTGATTGTTTTTGATATATATAGGATTTGAATGTATTGGGATTATATTCTAGATTTATATTTAGGTAATGTTTTCAAATGATGATTGAAATTAGCAAGGAGTTTTTATAGCTGTACTACGGATACATGACTGGAAAATGCTCAAAGATGTTGAACAGTTGTGTGAGAGGATAAACATGCCAAAGTCAAGTACTTAGCGTGCTAGTGGAACTATTAATGGAACAAACACTGCAACAAGCAAAGATAAGAGCTCTTGAGGAAGCCCATGCCATCTCTTTGACTTCCATACACAGTGTCTTCTGCCAAAGAAGTGTGTCCTTAGCTTTTGTTAACAGAGCTGCCTCTTTTTTTGAGTGTTCATACTGCTGGGCTGATGCTTGGAAGTGCTGGGAGCTGGTAGGCTTGGCACTGGGAGCAGCAAGAGTTGCGTTCAGTTTCTGGGGGTCACCAATGAATGCTAGTTTGGCTCCTCCCACAAAAGCCACACAATATGGAACTGCTCAACGAGCAGTCCTTCTTCACTCGTAAGCAATGAGCCAAATGATTCACAAAATAGTACTTGATTAAATGGAGGAATGACAAAAGCAAGGTAATGGGTCAATAGAGAATAATCAAGCGCACCTTTCCCAGAGTGTTCCAGGAGTTATGTGAAGCCCTCATCTCTGTTGATTTCCTGAGGTTTCTCATCTCCTGTAACACCGCTCGCACCCAGTCAGGGACTGCCAGGCCCTGCCTGCCACGCCGGGCAGCAAGGCCTCACCACGGCAGAGCTAGGCCCATGGTGGGACCTGCCCTCAGCAGTCTAAACACAGGCCATAAACAATCAATATTTATACATAGAAAAGAAAAACACTTATGGAAACTGGGTAGCGAATGCTAACGGAAATGCTTGCAGTTGTGAATTTTGCACAAAGATGATGCTTAGTATGGCAAATCACAAAAAACTGTTTTCACCAGGGCGATGGACTAGATTCAGCCTTTCCTTCATGTATTAAGACAGGAATTATCTTTTCCCTGAGGTGACAGCATGGTCTGCTGTCTGGATGGGAACAAGGAACTAGGTATTTCTGGCTTCCAAGCCCATCTAGTGCTAATTTGGGCTTAATTTACAGCCAGGTTAGTTCTCCATGCTTAATTCTTACCCTTTCACATTAGTAAGGGGGGAGTAGAGAGAGACATTTATTGTTGTCACAGGGAACATTGTGGGTGCAGAACCATGAAAAGTGATTTGTGTAATAATTAATGCTGTCTGCATATTAAAATGCTCCTTGTAGAGGAAAAAAATGAACATGTGGCTCTAAGAAAAGGTAATGTTTCCTCCCTACTCTTTGCAAGTGTTAAGTAGGGTGGGAGACTGCTCACATATTAAAACCAGCATTCAGGCACTGGCTTGAGGTGAATGCATTTATGCCAGCGTGTCTTTGACTAGCCCATGTTGGTGATAAGGTAGTGAAGGAAATGTGTGAGGGAAAGATGAAAGGGCTGTTATTTGGTGATATGTTTTGAACATATAAACCTATCATACCATCATGATGACACACATTTTTTTACAATGGCTTCTTCTACCCTTGATAGTTAAAGGTTATGCTTGCCTGCATAGCTAGTCAGTGCAAACTTGCATTTTCAGTACTTGTATATTACAGGTCAAGGTCCACTGAAAGTTTGTATTGAATAGAATATATATAACTAGATTAAAGAGTGTCATCCATAAATTTAATTAGAAACATGTGACCACTGTTCATAGTTAACTGCCAGCTGTTATTTCTTAGCAAACTGACAGAGACATTTTGAGATTTGAGTGCCTTCAGCAGCACGTTAGTAAATCACACTGCATGCCCTGTGACTCCATGAAATTCAACCAGGCAAAATGAAGCACTCCTCTCATTTTCCTCAATTTCCTGTTCTATCCTATCTTTGTCTGTAACTTCTTAATTGTTGCCTTTGTATCGTATGTCTGTCTGCATTACTCCTGTTGCCAAATTCCATCCAAGCGCTATGTTTTACTTCTTTCTGCTCCTGCCCACTGAGGTCTTTACACCTCTTTTCTTCTCATGTCTTTTCCCAAAGGTGTTGTGTTTAACCTCTCAGGCATTCAGGGCCGGACACTTTGCTTGGAAAACTTGGCTTGCCCTTGTTTGGTGGAGTCTTCCAGCATTCTCGTATCTTTGAAAGAATTCTGATTTCTGTGTATTTAAATGAAACACATTTCTGCTTTTGTATTCTGGACCATGAGTTACAAATAGGCGTTTCTGATAACATTCCCCACCCTGCTTGGCTATGCTGCTTTTCCCATCTGCATCAGACTGTAGTCTTCTTCTAGAATGTTTTTGCCATGATATAATCTACAAGAATTGTTTAGAGATACTTAAAGCCAAAAAATTCCCTCTGCCTCCCTTATCTCTTCGATTCTAAATATATCGGCTATGATGCTATTTGAAAGAAGTGGGAGAAGAGGAAAGATGTGTTTCTAAACAATAGAGACCTGCTTAGAATATGTATCTGGGCCTTCAAAATATGAATATGAATTTCATCAGAGTGTTCTGTATTCAGGTCTATCCCATCAAACAGCAAGTGTCAGGCTTCAAATGATGTGGATCAATTTCAGAAACCAGATCCTTCAAATGACATGCCAGTGAGAAATTTCGTAGACATTAAAACACTCTTCCTTACAACACAGGGACAGTAACTGCTTTTTGATCAGCTCAGATAAAGGAGAAGAGTTCACAGTTGTTTCATGTATTACTGTACTTCTTTCTCACTTGTGTCTTGGGGAAATAAGCTTTAAAATGAAGGCAGATAAACCTTTTAAAAAGCAAAAAACATAAATGCACATATATGCTCATAGAATGAGCTTCCTAGGTTGTATTCTTTCAGTGATTAATTATGGGCCTAATGGATATTTTCATTAACGCTTTGCAGGAAGTAAGTAGTTTGAAGCCATGTATTTTAACAAGATTCAGAATCCTACCTTTGATCTGACTTTTCATATCATCCAGCGGAGGAATCAGTTCAACTACCATTCAGGTCAAAGGGGAGACGTTCTGTTCGCTCCGATGGAATTAGATTCCTATGAGCATTTAGTCATAATATCACAGCGATTACTCCTGAAATCCCTAGTATAGCTGATGGCTGTTACTGCTCTGTGGGATTCCAGTATTGGTGAACCTTTATACACAAAGATGCTCATTTACATTCACAGACAAAGAAGTTAATGTGACAGTGACAATGATGTTTTATAGCTGTATATTTAGATGAAATAATTACAAATTTTACCTTTATAACAATTCATACAGGTAATCCTATAAGATTAGTTATAGAAAATTATATCTTTGCAATATATCTTTATATTCTGTGTGATATTTTAAAATGAAAACACACCATATAAGAAGGATATACTTTTTACAGTTTTAAAATAACTTTATAATAACTTTTTGTTTCATCTGTTGTAAAAGCGATGCTACTATGTTTTAGTTTTACAAATTGTCTTATGCAAATTGCTTACAAACAAAACACCATAAATTAGGAGGACTAAAGAAGATCTTTGATTCTTTTTGAGTTCCACGTAACGGATCTCTGTCACATAATGTATTATGGCATTAGTAAATAATATATTTTATCCGTTGTGAACCAGTTATAAGATGATAAGATGATAAGACAACAATCAGAGAACAAGGTGGAAGCTTATGTCCTTCTGGATTGCTGTGTATAGAAATTGAGGCCAAAGCCTTTACAATGATTGCTGAAGTACATCCAATAGGAGTTAAAATAAACCACAAAAATCGTAATGGTGGTAGAGTATATTTATTTGCAATATATTGCTTAGCTGTCCCCTACCATGGTGTCAGATTGTTTTTTTGTTTAGAATGGAACATATAACTAGTAAAAGAGAAACAGATCTTTCCAAAGAACAGTTTACCTTATCACGCAGCTTAAATCCTTAAATTCTTTAGGTTTTGTTAAAAAGAACAGACTTACAGAGTTATGTAGTATGAATATTTCATGACTGTAAAAATTTTCATAAATAATTTTTCTATGTTAAATCTTTCATTTCAGCATATATAGTTGAAAAACAGTAATCAATGAAACTAGGTAAAAACAAGATGGAAAAGATATGCAATTTTTTTCACTTTAGACTAAAATATATAAAGACAATGGATATGAAAACAGAGGAATACATTTAATGTTATTTTAAATTTTGATTTTAATAAAATCACAGCACATAGTTCCTTTGTACTGGTATAATGAAGACACATTTGGAGTGACAATACTTCCTTGGTAATATTTGGAATTTATTACTTGGTATGTAGGGTGGAAGCTGCTTAGACAGGGAATGCTATTAAAAAAGCTAATGAAAGGATTGATTGTATAACACATTTTCATTACAGAATTTCTTCAACAAAAATAAAAATAAAAAAAGGGCAAAAAAAATACCAACAAACAGATCCAAAGCCAAGCTTTCTATAACTTGTGTGGGAGGAGGAGGAGAATGTTAGAACATATCGCTGCCACCAGGGCCACATTGGCCACTCTGTTCACTGGGGCACTCTTTGAAAATAATAAAAGCCCTATCCTTTGCCTGATCCAAACTGTCCAGTTGTCTCTAAGACCCTTTTGATCAGGAAAAAATCAATGTTTCAAGCTGTGCTCTTTATTTGTGTGGATAATTCCCAGCCTGACTACGCACGTGGTTGGCCCTTACAACTGTGGTGGCATTTAGCTGGGGAGATTTGAGAACAGAATATCTTTTAGAAGCAGCCAGCATTTATCAAAGTAAAAGTTTTTGTTTTATTTAAAATGAGGGTTTTACTTCTGAAAGCAAGCTGCAGGAAAGTGCCTCTCTGGTGGCTCATGAACTGTGCCCTGCTTCTTTCATTCTGGTCACACGCTCCCGTGGGTCTCTGTAGCATTAGCTTTAATGACAGCACTTGGTTGTAATAAGGGTAGCAGTGTAATGTAATGAATCGTACATGGGGATGGGAGTACTACCTACATCCAGCCTGCCCATGGTTGCATTAGTGTCATGCACAAGAGCCCTTAGTTGTATGGGGACCTTTGCTGAGAAGCGTGCACGTGTTATCTGTAAGTAATGCCTGGGGCTGGGAGCCAGCTATTTGGGGTGTAAATCCCAAATCCATCATCACCAACAAATTGCTAACCGAGTTTGCTAATCAATAAACTGTAGATTATAATATTTTTTATCTTGTAAGTATTCTGAGAGTGGTCTGTTATTAGCATGTGTCTGCAGCTTGCTTCAGTTTCTTCAGATGAAAGGTGCCAAAGAGAGAACATTATAACAAAGCTGTGAAGAATGCTGCACCAGCGAAGCATGGAGGGGACTCTTTGTATATAGGAATTAAATCCACTGAAGAGAATAGCGAATAGCCCTGACCTTTTTACTAGTTGACTGTGACACTCACAATTTGTCTAGCATTACTATGTAGCACAGCATACTCCAGCATTTTGAAATGAAAGGTGCCACTAAAAATATTTACTGGTCAGATGCTTGCTGATGTTTCAACATTTGCACCCTGATTACATTTTTTTCCAACCTAAAACTGCTGTCAAATTCCATATGAATCTGCAAATACTTTCAGTACTCTCAAAACTTGGATTTTTTTTTTTTATATGTGTGAATTAAAGTTTTTTTCAGTTCTGCTTGCATACATCAGAAGAAAAATATCTACCAAGGGCAGTCAGGCACTGCAAAAGCATGGGGCGGCACTGGAGAAGACATGCAGAATGTGAGCCTCAAGCATACAGTTTTCACTGTGTGTTGGAGAAGCAAGGTAAAACATCCATAACATTCAGTGCATACAGCAAGAGCATGTGTCAAAGAGAACAGTTTAATGAAGTCAACAAGAGTGTTGTTTGGGGGTAGAAGGCAGAAGAGAACAGCAATGAAGTCCGTGAAGTGGTGCTAACTTAATAGATTAATGTTTGCACATTCATAGGGAAGACCTTAAAATTTAGAACTGACATAAGGACTCAGTAAACTGAATTACCAAGGCAGTATTGAAAAAGTCTATTCCTCATAGCGACGTTAGTGATGCCTGCACTGTTCTGCAAATCTGCCAGTAAGGACATCACTCCACAGACTGGGCAAATGCAGCCTTAGAGGCATAAACTAAAGTGCTATTAGCTGTCTATATAATATACAGCCCTGAAAATGCTTGAAACATCATATAAAAAGAAAATCATAGTGTCTATAGAATGTGTAAAGACAGAAGAAGAGAGTAAAAACAGATTGTTGTGTTTAATGGCACTGGGCATGCACCAGATTTTTGCAAAAACTGAGCTGTCTAAATGTATTGCCAGTAGCATATTTTATCTGCATTTGCATTTTTAATTAATTTTAATCAGAAAAGAATTCCGGAATGTCAGGGACTAGAAAATACAAACAAAAAGAACGATCTAAATGGAGCAGTTCACATCAGCAGCTGGTGAGAAAGGAGAAACCACTGGTGGGGCAGGAATGCCTTTACTGACAGCAGTGTACCACTAGCACTGATGTGGGAAATGCTGTGGTCTGCATGGGTAGTTTAAGGACATCATTTATGAGCACAGCAGTACATCCAAGGTACTAGAAGAAAATCTACACCAGCTTGGATAAAGACAGAGTAAAGTGACCAGTATCACCAAGTAAGATGGAAGATGGTGTAGCAGTGGTGGAGATGTCTGTTTGGATTTCACTGAGAAAGAGGTTCTAAACCCAAGTATGTAAAGCAGTGGGTGTCCCAGTGACAGGCAGTTACAGTAAGTGCCTGTCTTGGAGTCTGGAGCAGACTAATAAGGTAAGTCAGAAAGTACGGGGGCTGCAAGTTCATAAGGACTCAGTGCACTTGGAATTTTCTGAGGAGAAAGAAGCATCAGGCCTCATGTGAAGAAACAGCACTGTTACCTGCCAGCACCCCAGGAAGAGCTGAAATCCCTGCTTGGAGTGATACAGGTAGTGACCTCTTACTTCTGTTAAAACTAGTTTATACCAATAGAAACCAGAGAGTCTTTTCAGGAGCTGAAGATGTGGATAAACATTGAGAAGTACTTGCATAGCAAGCCAGACAAGATGTTTCCTGACGAGAGAGGAAAAGTAAAAGCCTCATATATTGCATTCAAAACAAAGAAATAGTGCATGGAGCATGTTGTTCCCGAGCAACAGTTGGAACAATATTCCTGCTGGAAGATGCCTCAGTGGTTTATTGATCAAAAGCATTGACACCAACACAGACAGAAGTGCACTCAGAGAAGAGAATTATTTACCATTTGTTGCTGCACATCAGAAGTTGCATCAATACATATATATGGCGACAGGGTGACAGCTGAAACAGAACACAAATCCCAAGAGAGCGTGCTTTGACAAACTGCCGGCTTGTGCTTTCTCCTGTCTTTGGCACATAAACTTCAAGCAACAAACATGAGACTCGAAGGTTAAAATGAAAGCTTGTAGAGAAATTTCTGTAGCTGATCTGCCCTTGTTCATTGTCACAAAACTTGATGCAAAAGTGGAGGAAAACTGAGAAAGAAGTATGGAGAAGAGGTGATTTAACTAGTTCCTGCAAATTAGCTGACAGATGGGCTGAGAAAAACAGAGGGCAATGAAATTCTATGGCCTTTAAGAGAAGCAGGAAAAATCAGGCTGTGTTACAATAGGGTCTCAGCAAATTCCCTGTCAGACCTTCAACATGAAAATATTAAATCCTAGACAACTTTTAAAAAACCTTTTAAAGAAATTGATTTGATTGCAGAGGAGGAACTGAAAATGAAAATAAAGGAGAAGACAAGACAAATGTCTGCATGTATTTTGAGGGGAGGGAGGAAGGAAGCTCATAGCAATGCTTAGAAGAAAATGGTCATGGATTCACCTCAGCATGGAAGAGACATTCTATGCCTAGAGCTGACTTATACAGGATTTCTCAGCATCCTTCAGCCAAGAATGTGTTAAGGTTTGGATTAAGGTCCAGGATTTGGAGGCACTGGGGCGATTTGCAGCCTGCAGGTCCAGTGTCTGGGCCCTGGGGGTGGCTGCCACCAGGCCCCCAGCTCAGCTGCCCCTCAGGGTGAGGAGGGAAGAGCCTGAGTGTTGCGGGCCTGCTCCGGCCGTGCTGCCGGGCCTCTCTCTCCTTGCCCCCTGCCCCTTCCCCATAAATTATGGTGTGGCTGTGGCAGATGCAGACCCAGCCACAGAAGAGGAAAGGTCACGGAGAGCTTTGGGTTTCATGTGAATATTCACGCGCTGCGCGGCCTGCCGCATGATTGTGTGCCGCGCCGGGGCATAAAGGTTGCGTATCATTGGGCTGGCTGCAGATAAGCTGTTACCAAGGGAAATGGATATACCCTGGGCCCTTATCTGGGTCTATTAAGCTACCAAATCCAGCAGTGTAATTGGAGGCTTTGCCTGCCCAGATGTTGAGAGCAGAAGGCTATCTGTAACAAGAAATCTGAGGAGATTGGGGTTAACTAAATAAGGATTTTATTGACAAACCTTTAAAAACACTTCTTGCCTTCAGCAATTAAACATAACACCCTGAGAAGGACAGGTCTCCTCTGTCTCTCACAATTGCCTGATTTTGCTTGAATAAAATCCTGGGGAGAAGAGAGAGAGGAATTATGTTCTGTGTTGTTTGATAGTGTTGATATAATTCCCTCCCCTGCAAGACCGAGTATGAGCAATGAATCTACCTCCTGCTCAGTCATGGCCTGACATCCTCTCAAATGTCCTATTTTCAATATTGTTACATCCCTGGGAAGATCTGCATTTCTCTCATGGAGTTGTGTCCATGCAAGTATAAAAAGGGCAAAAGGGATAGAAATCTTAGGTCCAGGTAGATTTATTTTACAAATGCTATGGTTAATGAAAAAAAAATTTCTCTGTTGTTCTCAAGTTTTGTGCATTTAGTCCAGTTACTCGCAATGATTTTGGGATAGCCTTGAATAAAAACTATGATTTTGAACTGCCTGCAAAACCAGACTTCCCAGCCTATGTGGGAAATTCTGAGATTTTGATACTTGGTTTAGTCCCAGCTAGAATATCTTGGGGTTTGTCCTAGAAAAATGCATATATTCTTCTGGCTTTTTTGCCCATTTAATTCTCTAGCTATAATTTTGGTGCTTATTAAACCAATGATTTTGCTCAGAGTCTTCAGCTTTGATGTTTACATGAAGTATTTCCTACTGAAAATTTGAGTTAAAGCACTGTATATTTTGCTTTTATGGGATATTTTCTGACTAATAACCAACATTCCAAAGAACTGGCTAAATTTTCAAATTCCAAGTACTCTGCTTTATACTGTAAGCAGAGCTACATAGAACTGCGCAGTGTGACTTGAATATGGCTTTTTCTCAGCACCCCTGGAGGCAGGGACATTCAGGGATAGGTGCTCTGAAACCAGACATTTTGCTTTTCTAGATACTCTGTGAGTGCTCCCCAAGCTCTAATTGCTGTGATTGGCTTTGCTGTTGGTTTCTAGTGTCTGGTCTTGTGTCTTGGAGCTTGCCTCTCTGCTTTTTGTTTTTAGGGCCTCATTTGACCCAGATAGGAAATGATCTAGGATTGTCGTGAAGCATTTAGAGTAACTCTGGGTATCAACATCTGGCATTATGAGGAGGTGACAGTGTAAATTCAGAGAGTTTGTGTGATGTCAATGGGTATTTTTTTCTAGCGTACAAAGGAGACCCAAGTAATTTGGGCTGGGAAACACTTTCTCAGTTCATTTCTAGAAAACGTGTTTCTGTAATTACGCTTCAGAGTTTTTCATTATAGTGAAAATCTCTGCTAGGTCTGAGGGGAAAAATTACCCCCACTGTTTCCAGACACCCAATATGTTTTCCCTTTGCTTGAATTTATGAGTTTTGGCAAAGATAACTCACAATGTGATCATGTTTCAGGGTAGTGGTTTCTCTCACTGAATCCAAAACCAAAGTATAACAACTCGTAAGGCTCCTATGCATCTTTGGTGATGTATGCACGTGGTACATGGCCCTCCCAAATCCCACCAGTCTGTTTTTGCCTCCTGCATATTATTCACTGGTGTAATGGAACAGTTTTTTTGAAGTAGGAATTACTTCTTGTTTGCCTTCAAAGCATAAATTGTAGTCCTAGTCAAAAAAAAGAGCAAGATTGGACTCTTAATGAAAATACTTTTGTTCCCACTGCTTTGTAAGAAGGTTCAAATATACCCGTTTATCAAAGATCTTTACTGGAAGATGAGCTTTAATCAAGAGACTCCACTAGGTGCAATGCATAATTCCTCTGAGAGTTACGCATCAGACCTGGACAGCATTAGAAATTGGAAATTAGAAGTTGGAAAGTAGAAAGTAATAATTAGAAATTAGAATGGGTATTTCCATCCTGAGAAATTTGATTAATTATTTTGACATTTTTGTTTTCAGCTAGAACTGTTTTTTTTTTTTTTTTTTTTTTTAACATAGAAATTCTCAACATGTCTCTTCTTAAAGTGAATTTTGAAGTCTTTGTACTTTCTTCCCAGAAAGGCACTTTGCTACAGTGCCTTCAGAGAGTTGCCATTTACATGCATTGTGTCCCCCTGCTACACAGCTACCCCATGGCACACACGCAGCCCCAGGTCATGCAGCTGTCATCTGCAGAGGTGCTCTATCTGGAGGGAAACCAACCCCAGACCTTTTGATTCATTTTAAGGAAGGGTGTGTGTAGATCTGTGTGGGTTAATTCATATAGATTGCCCCCAGAAATTATATATTTTCTGTTATCTTAAAGGAAATCTGATTTTTAAGAGTGATGTTGGAATTTTCTTTTAAAAATTCTGATTTTTCTTGTAGAAACTGTAGTCTCCTGGAGAGTATTCAGATAGAAAAAACCTGACCAGCTTTACTAAAGATATACAAGATGATGCTTTTAGCTTCAGCCAGTCTATATATTGCATTATTCCACAAAGCAGAAACTTCAGTGGCACTGATTAGACAGATATCTCAGACAGAAAAATGCACACTCCATAAGGCGCCAGAATCTGACGTTGCAAGTGTCTGCTTTTTTATTTCACTTGTGTGTCTTTTACATCCTTTAAACTCCAGGAATGTCAATGGACTTGTTCCTTATGTACATATGTCTAAATTAGGCAATAACGAAGCTAACATCCTGTATTTGTTCTGTAACTATTTTGACTCAAACATTTTCAGTTCTCAACTCATATCTCATATCTGTTTCTCCTGCTGTTACCAAGGATTGGATAGGACTTTTCTTTCATTTTTTGTCTTTGTAAATTGGATTGTCTTGTGATACTGAATCACACGGGGCTGTCACTGGCTAAGCAGCAGGTTCCTCCTAACCCCCTTCCATGTATGGTTCTGTTTGATGGGATTGTTATTTACTTTCCAACCACCTTGTAATCTTGGTTTCATCTGCGACTTCAAGCTCTCCTTTGAGTAACACATCAACTACATTGTCAGGGCTTTTTTTTTTTTTTTCTTTTTTTCTTTTTTTTTTTTTTTTTTTTTTATCAGTGTAGGAATTCAGCAAAGCTTGGGTCTTGCTGTCTCAGCAGGACACAGAGGGTTTGATTTATGTCTGGATAACAGCACAAGCTGAATAATCTGAATTATTGCAGTAGCTGCCTCACAGCCTCCCAGATCAGCTGCTACACGGTATTGGTAAGTTTGTGCAAAATTCAGCAGCTAAAGGACACACGATTAAACATGCCGAGATATCGACACACCACGCCTATGCAAGGCATGGAATTATTTCTGAATGGGGCTTTGTTTAAACTTTGTTTAAACTTTGGGCCATTCAACTTTGGGTACCCTGATTACAGAAACGTTGGAAATCTGAAACACAGATCCCATCAAGTGGGGCACTGGAAACTTTCAGACTCCATAAGTTCCTTTGAAGGTCTCAACCATTAAACCACCTGCCCAGACGTTACATTTACAAAGACACATTTGGCAGGGAGGTGCTAGCTGCAGAACTGCAAACCATGCCAACATGAAGATTTGTAATTACACGCAGATCAAAGTATTCTTCATGGCCAAAAACTTTCCTAATCCGGATTTGACAATTAAAACAGGGATTCAGCTACTTTAATATCTGTAAAGAATAGTTTATGTGGCACCGATATTATAGCATCTACTCTTTCAGTACAGAATTAACTTTCTGAAATGAGCAATTATATTAGTTAATTCATTTATACATTAAGATTAATTAAAAAATAAATCCTTCAAGTATTTCAGGACTGTGAGATAATTTTAAACATTTTATGAATAAAGGAATAGCACTAACTCTTTACACTTTCAAAAAAAGTCAGAACTAATTAAAAACTTACTGTAAGTACAGTTAAAACTTTTTCACACTTCTTTGTATCTGAAAGTTCCTTCTTCAGAAGAGAAATGGGCAATATTCTTCCTTCCAAATGGTAAATACATTCTCAGTGTTTTTCCATTTGCATAAAGTGGAAGGCATGGGAAGGCAGCGTGTTGGGATGGGACAGGACTGAAAAGATGCTCGCTGCTGGTCTGTATGCACTCTGCCCTAGCTACTTGTGGAAGATGGACAAGACAGAAGGTCGGTTACAGCACTCCTAGAGCTGTTAAGGTGTATCATGTGTCGGATTGTCTCATCTCATCTCTAACAACATCGGCTCTCTGTAAGAAGGATGCTGACTCGTCTGCCCATCGTTGACGATGTGATGCTGCTATCTGGGCCAACTCCACACTGCTGGTCAGGAGCAGTTTCAGGCGATGGAAAGGGAAGTCCAACACAGGCTGTGGTTTTCTTACCCACCATGCCCCCATTGTCACCCACAGATGCGGGCTTCTGTTGAAGGGAGTTTTACCAGCTTGAGCACAGATTCAGGGTAGTCTTGGCGCATGCACAAGCCCTGTGCTTTAATAACATAATGCAGCCAGAAAAAGGTGAGGTTTTAAAAACGAAAATAAGCAAGTACAGAAAAATATTTTTCTGCTGATAGTGTCAGCTCTACTTTTAGCCCTTTTGCACTGAGAATTCTGTTGGCATGGCTGCGTGGCTCTGTGCAGCCGTGCTGTCAGATCAGCTCCCACGCAGAAAGCTCAGTTGGTGCAGCTGCGGCAGGAGGGATGGTGCTGGGGCACCCCGTCAGCCGGCACTGACTCAGCGTACGGGTTTCAACATGCCCGTTGTACCCAACTCCATGAGGAGTTTGGAGGCCTCAACCTACGTTGCAGAGCTACAATATTATTAAGGATTGTAAATGTGTCTGCTCTGTTTGTAGAACTAGCTGCTGGTATTTATTACAGTGGCAGCCCGCAGTCCAAAGGCGGGAGGTGTAATCAGCATCAAGGTTAATGATGCTGTTCCCTGGGCTTTTAGCAAAGTATGCTCCCCATGCTTTGCGTGCGCCCAGACAGATGCCTGAGAGAAGGAAATAAGACACTTTCTGAAATGAAAGAACCGCTGTGAATTAAAACTGTGTTGACCCAAATCCTTGGATCCAAACACGTCTTAATAAGTTTAGCTTGGGGCCCATCTCAAATAAGACGCAATAAGTAAGCCAATATGTTGTCACCCAGTGGAATTCAAGATTGCTGGAGGTCACCGAGGTATAAGTACTTTGGATGAACTTTTAATAGTATTCAATAATTTTCTGACCTTGGATAATGGTGGCGACCATAATTGCATCTCTTGCTGCAGGGAACAGCGTGGTCTCCTGTAAAGCTGGGAGAGAGTTTGCATTTTTCTGGTTCCTACCTTTCACTAAGGTAGTTGGCTAAATATGCAGCTTGTATCTATATTTCGTCATTCCTATAGGATTAAAATATGAACAGATATTCAGGAGAGAGTGTTCAGTGTTTTAATATGTATGATTTAGAACTAAGTTTCATACTAAAATGAATATTAGGTTGATTTTTCTCATATTAACGTTAAAACCTAACATGTTTTGGGAGCTATGCTAATAGCTAGAAGTTTGGGGCTACTGGTTTCCAATTTCAAAAAAGTGTTTGAAATATTGAAATATTTGAAAGTTGAAAAAATATAAAATCTCATTGAAAATAAACAAGGGGAAGCCTTCTAACTCTTGTTTACCTTGTTTTGACTGTTTGAGTTTGCAATTTCCATCCTTTTCTTCCTTTAGGACTGGAGACTGATAGGTATTTTTATCATTGCCTGTTATGCTTATTAAAATACAAAGTCCTAAGCACACTAGTTGGGCTTTGAACTTGCTCTTATTTTCATTCATATATAATAATATGTAAAATTTTAGGAACGTATCAATCCCTACAGGCAAGACAGAGAACATATAAACATATAAAATATATATGTTTAAAATCACTTCTAATGTGATTTTGGAGCACCAAATGCAATTGGGAGATAAAATATGCAACCTGAACCAGTTCTTGTTTATTTAAAGGGTAAGCTAAATGTTCTGGTAGATTAAGACAGAGGGAGGGGAGGACAGTGGAGTTTAATGCTAACTGGCACACTTTCCGCCTCTCTAATCTTTATGTTACAGAAGAACTTTTCTGTCAACCTCCTTTTCAAAACTAGGCTTGCAGTTTGAAACTCCGATGTAAAGATTTCGCCCCCACAAGCTTTGGAGTAAATTGAGAAGCCTTTTAAGAAAGCCAGTGGACTGAGCCCTTATGTGGTATAAATCGGCATTGATGCTAATCAAACTATTTCAGTTTATACTAACCTGGTATCAGCTGGAATTAAGAGCTTAGCAATCAAGCAAGTGTGACTAAAATCAGGTCAAGAGACCAGAAACCTGAAATATTTCCTTTGGCTAAGGCTGTTTAAGGCTCGATGCTGTTTGGTGAAGGGCAGTCTGGTGAAGTTTCTGCAGATTTATGCTGGTCTGAGTGGAAGCAGAAGCCTGGCCCCGTAGCTTGGTGAGATTGCTTTTTTCCCTCAGTGGAAATCTCCTCAGCATACTCTTCTCTCTGTTTTTCATGTGTCTCTGTCAGAGAAAGAAGTGCTGATAGCTTAAGCACTTAAGCCTTTTTCAGTGTTTGAACTGATTGCTTAGGTTGTATAGCAGCTTCGGAAATCAAGTGTTCACTTTAAGTATCCTTCCTGCCATCGGAGGGATTCAGCCTGGGTTCAGATGTCTTATAACCTGCAGGTATTACAAGTCGTCTCCTGTCAGCTGAGAGCAAGAATAGTGGCAACACAGTCCCTGTAACCACTTACGGTGTCTTATCTAAACACCCCTTGCTCAGTCTCTGATGTGTGAGCCGGGAGGATGAGAGTTGCATGAGATGGAAGATAATGTTTTGTTGGATTTCCCTTCCCTTCGGGGAAAGCCTATAAGAGTGCAAAGTACTGATTGCCCATTTCCAGAGCCCTTAACAATGATAACAGTGAGAAAGCTTTATTTAAACAAAACTGAGGACATACCCTGTATTTTCTGGGAGGCTGGCATTTCTTTCTTATGGAGGACGTAAGGCTTTCAAACACCAACACGTTTGGCACTCTATTGGAAATGAATTTCAAGACCAGGAGCCGCAGCCGCTGGGTCTGTCCAGCCCCTCTGGCATCCATGCTAACAGATGTAAGGCTTTTATAAAATATTGCATGTTCCATGCTCAGCGTCGATGGCAGAAACCTGTTCCATACTCCTCAGAGGAACCATGCCAGGTCTTTCTACTTCTCAAAGTTTATTTCCATGATGCTGAAGAGTAAGGAGCTAATGCAAAAGTGATAGGGTTAACTTGGGTGAGCTGTGTTGAATTTCCCTAGTGAAGGAACTGGCGTTGTTTTGTTACTCAGTGTTAAATGTACCCAGGGTACATGCAAGATGTGTCAAAAGCATGGGTAGGGAAGGCAATTAGCTGTGCAGGGAGGTAAGCAGTGAGCTGGTGCTCATTTCGTATACTTAGGGAACAGCCAAGTAATACAATGTGTGCTGTTTCCACCTACAGAGCTTCTCAGATCCACTAATTTCTGTGTGTTTAGTCTGAAGATTTCCTCAAGAAACAGATCCAGGCAGCCAGGATTTTATTCATGGCACTGAGGCAGGGTTTTGCACAGACTCCAACAACAAAGCACGAGGCAACACCGAACGCACTGAGCACAAACATGCCTCGGTGACTAGAGCTCCCTAAGCTTATTTAGCACTGCGCACTGCAAAATATGCTAAACAAAGAACAAATTGCTGCTCTAAAGAGCTTGCAGCCATAAGAACCTGGATCCATATGATGCAGTGAATAATCTGTGCCAGATAAGCCTCCTAGCTGAAATGTTCTGAAGAAGTTCTTAATTGGAAGGAGCGGGGGGATGGAGGTGGGAGTTATGTGTGTATCATTAGCAAGAGAACAAACGTCTCCAGCTTTAACTAATGTTGACTACAATAAATTAAACTAAAAAGGAGCAAACTGACACTTGATTTGAAGCTTGCGATGAGCGTTAATTTGAATTTTTGTGCTGCACCTGGCTTGTTTCATAATCTCGGCATTACTTAATTGGGCTCTTTATACTTCAATTTCGGTATTTTAAGAAATGTCAGGTTATTACAAGTTCCAGAACAAAATAATGGGGAAAAAAAAAAATCCTTTCAAGTCAGATACTGCTACAATTTGTTATTTTGTGCTTTTGAATGGAGTTTGACTTGCCTTCCCTAAACATCCCCGGCTCAGCCTGGTCTTTGTACCTCGGCATTTCCTTCAGCTCTTCTCGGCAGCCGTGCTGCTGCTGGGCACCCTGTGCTGCCTTTGGGCCTGGGACTTTCTCCTGGGGGTGAGGGGATGGGGGAGAGGATTTGCTCATCTGTTACTTGTAAATGCAGGTGATTGTCTGAGGAATTTACATAACACGTTTGTTTTCTAAGGCTCATCCTTGATGAGCGGTAAAGAAGGATCCAGAGGAGGGAAAGCATATTTAAATTTGAACCAGGAGCTTTGACATTCCTCTGGTTAGTGTAGCATTAAATTAACATGCTCTGTTGATACTTCTCAAGAACTTATGTAGCAGTGCTGCTTAGGTACCCATTAAAATCAGTTTTAAGGAATGCTGTAGAAATGATAAGGTAAATTATACTGAATTAAAGGACAGGGACAGACCATTCAGGGTTTTCCTTTCTCATTCTCCAGAGTCAGGTAAGAAATTTCATTTTCTCGTGGGAAACAGAATTAACTTCTCTCACATCTCTTGAAACCTCCTGTTGGTTTTAAGTTTGTATTCTCTCTTCCCTGACTTAGTTCTCCCACAAGCTGCAGTTCATCTCCTGCTTTGGGGAGGAGAACACAGTACTTAGGGAGAGACCTTAGGCTGACTCTTAACTCTCCATGTTTGGGGAGTTTGCAGGTTGAAATGCTGCCACATGCAGTACCCAGCATTTCTCATCTCAGTTCATTCCCCCCAGCGGAGCTGGTCTTATCTTTTCACCATAACATATATCTGAGTGATGGGTGGTTGTGGGTATAATAAGTCTCGTGGCTGCTTTTTCCATAAGTAATCTGAGCAACTTGACTATAAATAATGTCAAAAACATGACCTTTGTCCCTAATCCTGCCATTTTGAGAAAGCATTTTGAGGGATATGTTTAAATGCGACATTTCTATATCCTACAGGAATGTCAAATTTACAGTGCACTCCTTGCTTCTGTAAACCTTTAAAGTAATAACATTGGCAGCTCAAGCAAGCAGAGTTATTCAGTTCTGTGCAGATCCTGGGATACAATGAAATTATGATGTCAAGAAGATTCAAACCTTTCTTTAGTCAAGCAAAAATATTGGCAGAAAACAAATAAGATCCAGCTTTTGTTAGTGACCCAAGCATCCTTCTAGGGTGCGGTGATTTGAGTTGAGAATATTGTTTTATCAACTACCATTCCAGCTGTAGAATTCCATATAATGCAATTCAAAATACATTCAATATTTCAGTTTCTTGCAATTTTCTATGATGTCCATTGTAGCAAATATTTCTGAGACAAACAAGCAATAAACCTGTCACTGAATGAACTCCGTTTGTTCAAAAATGTAATGACTGTCCTTGCTACAAAAGCTGTCCCTTCAGCTTCACGGAAGATGAAAATGCAGAAAGAGAAATTGCAGCCATAGCTCGATTTGGTAAGCACTGGTATTTTAAACTAATGGCAAAGTGTACGTAACGAGTACAGTACTTCAGAAGAATTTTTCTCTAATGATAAAATAAATAAGTATATGAGTTGGGTTCAGAATTGGAAAGTTTTTACAACTAATTGCAAATATATTAATGTATTATAGATGGCATAATGGAATGCCAGCTTGGAGCCTTCCAATTCAGAACACCTGCAGTTGAACCCAAAATTGTCAATGCAGACTTGTGTCATGCTGTCAGTAGATGAACCTGCCATTGCCCAAACGAGGACAAAATGGTTACAATAGAGGAGAAGGGAGACAGCGTGATGCTTATTTACTTTAATTCCACTCTTGTTTCATGTGAGAGAACTTCTTGTATTGTGAATTCTGTCTGTCATCCTGAAATTTTTCAAAATATAAGTTGAGGGGCAGCCTGGAAAGGGAGCTTTATTTTGGCACAGATGGGGTGGGACTGGAGCCTTTAAACGCTGGAGCTGTTTTCCAGGAGATGACAGGTTGCCGATTACATGGACTCCTCACCTGGCACGCTCGCTGCGAGTTTAAGTGTGAGATAGCTTCATCCGATCGATTGACACGTCCTTGCAGCTTCACGTGTGAAAGCAATCAGGAAAAGAAAACAAAACATCCAATGTCTGTGTGGGGGCTTTCAAATGGCAAACAAATGGCTAATAAACCACTGACCCAAGGCGGTTCCTGCCAAATGGGCATCCCCAGGATACCTCCCACATACAGAAGGGGTGGAGGAAAGGCACCGTTCTGAACCTTCCTGAAGTTGCAGAGTTTCTGTATGTATAAAGAAGGAAGTGATGGCAGTACTTTTTATATGATTTGGTTACAATTTTCCAGGCAGGTACAAGCCCATGAGTCACACAGAAGGCACATTTGATACGGTAGAATGCGATATCTGGTCAAGTTAGAAGGCCTGGGGCACGAGTGGTTATCATCAAAGCCCCCCTAAAAGGCAGCCAAGCTGGGTGTTCGCAGGAACACCCTGAAAAGGTCGGGCTGTCAGAGGAACCACCGACATCACAGGCTTCTGCAGGGTGACAGTGGTTGTGGCATGGGTTGCAGGTAAGGGGCTATGGAGGATCTTCGCTGCCCTGGCAGAAAAGGGAAGGTCGGGGCTGTGGGTGGGACTTGTCTTCTTCTGGATGTGCAGTGCAGCTTTGGGACACGCAGGGTGTCTGGGCAGTGACTTCTCCTCCTGTTCCTGGAGCGAAAGTCCCCAGCCTGGCCACAGAGAAGTGATTCAGAAGAAATGCCTCAGATGGGAACTGGGGAAGCTCCCCAGGATGGGGCTGAACCTGGGGGTACTCTCTGTTACAATGGGCTACTGTTCACTTGCTTAAAAGTTACTCTACAGCTCATGCCGAATTTCATCATTTGATGGATTGGCCATATTCTGGGCTGCATTGTGTGGAAACTTCTGTCTCTGTATTTGCTTGAAGGGAGGAGGAGATACTGCTGAGATTTTTACTGGGATTTCTGTCCTGTAAATTTAATGCTATTAATGTCTTCTAGTCTTTCATCCTCATTTACCATAGTTTTATCCTGTAAAATAAGGACAAAAGAAATCCCAGAAGCACGGTTTATACAATGGTTTTCTCATATGATGTTTTCCTGGTATTTGAAATAGAAATGCCTTGCTGAACTTCTTTTCAAAGACGGTTTTCTTCCATTTTATTTCCCTTCCCTACTGAGATTTCTGGGCACTACAGAACTGGAAAAAAGCAGTAAGAAAAGGCAGTATGTGGTGCATCCCCAGCGATTTTTTGAACTTTTCTGCTCTCTGTGACTGTGAGTAACACAGTTTTCTGCACAGAGTGGCTACATTTCTGCAAGGTCTGCTGCATGGCTGGCCAGTAGCTTTAGGGTGATAGGTCTGTCCTGGTAGATACAGCTTGGAAAAGTTGATAAATGAGTAGATAAAGGAGGATAAAGGCTTATCTATATTTGCATACTTGGAAGTTTTATGTTTAGACAGGACAGAGTTAACGGAGCTTTTAGTGCCTGGAAGGAGCACAGAAGGGATGACCTTACCCTCCTGGTAACCTCCTACTGCCTCAGCTGCCTCAAGAGCTCCTGTAGCAGGCAGAATCAAACTCCCCTTATTAATTTCTTCCGCCGCCCCAGTTACCGAATGAAATTCAGTGGCCTTCATTACGCAGGAGGTCAGACTGGGGATAATGATGGCCCTGCTGCCTATGCAATCCACTACTTGTACGGTTTGAGAGGGGTAAGGATCAGAAACCAGATTTCGGTGTCATGCCCTCATAGTTTCTCTCCTTATTATTCAGCTCAGTAATGCTACGAAGCAACTGTATCACAGGTTTGGTTCTCAGAGGGAAAAGGGATTTGCAGCAGTTTATTCTTCTGCGTAAGCAAACAGCCGGGGAAGGCAAGGTCTGGCATAACCAACTTTTCACTGATGATGGACAAAATGGAGGTGGAAAAGAGAAACCAGGAATTAGTGGCTGCTTCCACTTCATGGCTTTGCTTTTACAGTGGCTAATGCCGTGTCTCAATTGCTTCACCGGTAACTTGAGGCTAATAGCTGCAACCTTTCCTCAAGTGCTTTGCAGTCTTGCGTGACTGCTCTGGAGGACAGGGTGTCATTATGCTGTGTCACTGACTTTATGTGTAGAAGTGGCTACCAATAACTTGACACTCGGGCAAACTTTCATCATCCCCCATGGAAGCAATGCATGAAGAGTCACTGGAAGCAGTGTGGAAAAGTCCCAAGGGAAGATGTGTGAAGTAGGTAAGAGAGCAGCCCTGGCAGAAGTGCTTCACCCTCTCCTCACGCAGCAGCCCATTGCCTTGAGTGCCTTTCCTTCCCCTGACTTTGGGGCAGAGGGAAGAGTGGTTGTTGTAATAGAAATGTGCAAGTAATACAATCCCTTTGACCTTTAGGCTGGAGGAAAATAACATATTCAAAATGTTAATTTCAAAGCAAGAATTTCTGAAGATGTGTGAATAGTGAGTGTTTTTTTTTCACCAGTAAGAGGGCTGTTGTAAAGAATGAAAACGCTTTTGTATTTATTTTGTGTCCAACTGGTTTGTACAAAATCTGTCTCTTCCTGTTCTTTCTCGACTAACACATCAGATAGTGACTTATCTTGTCTGCTTGCATTAATAGCATTGATTTATGATAAATGCTCTAACACAGTGTGACTCATCTGAGTTGTCTCGTGCCTTCAGTGCAGGACTGTCACAATGAAGCCTTAAAGGATGCGTGCCTTTTGATTCACTACTCTATCAGCACTGTGCTGATCCTCCAGCAATTTTTAGAGCTATTTGTTTTATCTTTGCCATCCATTGGGTATGCTTTTGCTTTTGCTTTTAGATTCCAGTGGAAATCTGAAATTGATCTGTCAAAGACCAAGGTGATCTTGGCCTCAGTTTGCTTTTTAGCTATGGATTTTCCAAGACAGAGAAGCATTCCGAATAAGTCCTGGGGAACTGGACAAGAAATTGTTTTCCAGCACTGTCCCAGCCAATGCAGATAATGTGATAAGTCAAAGCTAGGTGCCTTTATCACTTCGTATTGCTTCCAGGAAAAATAAAAGGGATAATCATTCTTTTTTCTTTAACTTTTCATAGTAACGTGCCAGTTTTAAAATTATGACATTTCTTGCTGAAATGTATCAGATTTTTATTTTGAAAACTGATAAATCTCCCAGAATAGAATTTATAATTAAATAAGACAGAGATAAAGAACCTGGACTGAAATGAGACAGACTACACCAGCACCTGCTTAGTCATGCTTTCTTATGTTTCAGATGAATACCCAAACCATCTACCTCCTTCATCTACTGTGAAATCTGTTGAAAGGTCTCTGTCATTTCCCACTTCAGCATGGAAAAGTTATAAAGTGTGTGTTTAGACATTTCTTGCCCAGCTCTCTTTGCAATATTTGTATCCACTATGGGATATCTTAGGTTGTGCCACTGACACGTAACACAAAAATTGCTTTTTCCTAGACGAACTGGCGTAAATGTTAGGAATATACGTTGAAATTCCTGTAAAGAAGAGCTATAGGACACGAGTGGGGTGGGCACCAAAATGCAATTTAGGAGCTTATTCTGCCACTGACTTTCTAGCAATTCTTTCCATACAACAGAAATAGTAATACTTAACCCACAAGGATATCTGTGAATCATATTTGAATGAAATTGCAATGTATGAATATTGTGCTAGATTTCTATTAGCTATTTTGAAGTTAGACATTTTATCATATGAAGTATGCTAAAAATGGTCCAGATCTTGCCTGTTTTATTTTAACCGGTGTTGACAGCTAGAGCTGGTAGAAGCAATCTGAATTAAAATTAAAAGGCAATGCACCCCCCACCAACTTTTTCTGTGAAATAATTAGTTCGTGTTGTTGATGAACTCCATTTGCAAAACACACACAGTCTTGTTAAACAAAGATAACAGTATAATGGATATCCACAACACTCATACACCAGAGGCATATGTTGCTTTATAAAATTCAGGGGCCAGACTGTCCTCTCCTTCTTCCTGTCCCCATCTCACTTTCTGTGTGCTTACACACACACATAATTGTAAGTGACACATCATTTTTTCAGGGCAGAATTTGGTTCTGAGTTAGGTGCAGTGTGTTTGTGGAACTAATGGCTATAATATTTCTTTTGAAATGCTCTATTCTGTCTTCTGTCTCTCTTTTTTTTTTTTTTTTCCCCTCTAGGTAAGCAGAAACATTTAGAGTCAACTGTTGGCAAGTGAGACATGACTGTAGTGATTGTATAAGGTTAGGAAAGCTGAAAGCTGAAGTTAAAATTTTTGGATTCTCCACTCAGCAGTCAGTGCATGTACTGTTGACAAAGGAAGAAACTACTCTGCAAAAGAGAAGCATATGTTTTGGTTAAAGGTCTCATATGCATAAAAGGCATGCATGGAAGTGTGAAGGACTTAATTTTACTGGAGAAAATGGTAGTTTTGGCGCCAAATCTTTGACACTGTCTCATTTGAAGAGAACCCATCCATAAAGTTTATGCGTTAATGTAATGCTTAAATATTGAGTATCTAATAGTGAAATGAAAATCAAATGAACATGTGGTGCGTGGTGCCACCCTACTGATCTGTTCCTGTGTGTGTTATAAGCATGATTCTCTGCACACTGCATAGTGAGGAAAATATGCAGCGGTGTCATTGCTGGCATCCTTCATGCACCGTGTGTGACAGTAAAAGAGGGCTTAGAAATGACAGACGGGAAAGTTACCTCAGCTTTTACAATCTCTGCTCATGTAGGGTCGGCATCCCAAGCCTGTGGGATGTATCTGTGCGGCTGCTGGGTTCCTCACATCCCTGTGGGTTTCCCACTTTCAGCTGCAAGAAAGGAAGAGATACAGAGGAGGAAATGGAAGCAAACCAAGGGAAATCTTGGTCTCTGTGGGACTGGATAGCTTCAGCTTCATCTATCCGGTGCCCTGTGCTAGTTACAGTCCCAATACAGCATACACCACCCCTCCCTGTGTTTGGGCATCCCACCTTTCATATCTGTACAGGCTGGAATGGTGAGTCAGGAGCTGCTGGGACTCAGAAAAGCTGGTTTTTTGAATCAAACTTAAATCCACCTAATTTATTTTTTATCATTTCTTATGACTCCTTCCCACCCCTCTCCTGAAGGTCCTTTAAAATGTTCCCGACATGCATCCAGTGACTCATAACTCCCGCAAAGATCTACCGTCCATTGCTTAGAAACAGAAGGCACTGAGTTAGCACAAGAACGAAGGCTGCCATCCGAGGCTGTGTGACTGACAGCATGATGCCAAGCCAATAGCCTGGGAGTTGAAATCAAGACTAGACACTTTGGGCCAAAAGAAGTCTTATTCATGTGCGTGTGCGTGCGGACGTGCTGTTGCAATGGCACGCTGCCTTTCTCTGTGCTAAGAAGTTGTCTGAGTGATTCACAGGCTGATGGCTGGAGTCATAATGTTGACCCCTTCCACGAATGTTGTTCCCCCCGAACCCTCGCGTCAGCCCTTAAATGTTGTTGATGGCTTTGCAGTGGGATGTGTGAGGGCTCTTCATGTTCTCTACAGATAAGAAAACCCATATCCCATGGAGAGATACTTTCCTGATGAAAAGGAAAGGAGTGGAGCAAGGATGCTGCATGTTAGGGTGAAGCTGTCCCCTGAACCCCCAGCCCCGACGGCATTTACGCTCTGTATAAATAAATATGGTTTCAGCACGGCACACATCACGTGGACTTCCAAAAGACACAGCTCACCTTCACCACTCAAATGATCAAAAACTGTTCGTCTTCTTTTAACTCAATTGGTTTTAGATCTTTTTTCTTTGTGAAGATTTTACTCCCATCCTGTTAAAGGATTCTGCACCTCACAGGCAATCTGGGTGAATTCAGTGTCGGGGATGCCACTCCTAGCTTCGGTCCAGGGTCTGCACTGAAGGTCCTTCCCATGTACCTGAAGAATACTGCTGTGCTGTAGGCTTTTCTAAGTTTTATCATTTTTTTACTATTTGTGGTACAGAATTGAAAGCTAAATGCAGCAAATCTACCTCTTACTGTTACACTAGAAAACTTGTGGCAGAAAAAGATCATTATTGCCCAAGGGAGATGAACAAAGATTTGGTTAGAAGACTCTTTTAACTTGCAGACAAACTTAAGTTGACAAACCTGTGTTTTTTTCTAATTTGTTCTCAACTCTGGGGACAGGTCCTGAGATCATTGCTCTATTACAACACCACCTTTGCTTGGGAGAGGTTAAGCAGTTAAAGATTTAAACTATGCTGTATAGCTGTCTTGTTGGTATTGATAAACAGCTATAAGAAGGCAACATTTGTTTTCCAAATAGTTTTTTTTTTTTTCTCTTAGATTTCTTTTCAGTCAAGCTTACAATTTCATAAATTTATTAAATGAACATAAAACATCTGGTAGTTAGTCTCTTCCCTGTGGAGTCTGCTTCATGTGAAATGTTATTTCTGTTCAAATAGCAGCTTCTGGAGTATCGTTTTTGCAAAGGAATAAATTGTCTGTTGAATTAATGAACCTTGGACTGTGAGCACATACAGTTAAAGACACAACAATTCTACAGAAACCTTCTACTTCAAGAGATAATTCTCACAAAGCCTTCCCTGGAATAATGGCTGATACGCAGCTTTCATGGTATTATCACAGTTCTAGAAATACGCAATAGCAAATGACAGCAAAATGATTAGGTGTTAATCCTGCCGTGGCATCGTGTTATCCACATTGCTAGCTTTGCAGAGCTGATAATCCAGGCCTGCACAGATGACCTGTCCCAGAACTGGGGGATGCTACCTGTGTGTCTGCTCTGGAAAGCCTGTGCTTTTCCCTCTGCTCCTTCGCCCCAGCACTGCACTGAGCAGAGCTTTGCCGGTGATGAGGTCCGTCAGCTCTGGAAGAGGCAACGAAGAGGCTTTGCCTCCAGGTGACTGCAGAAGCAGCAAACACCGTGGCCTCCAGCAAAGTTTATTTGGAGGTAGGAGCCGGCCTTCCTTATCCTAGCATAAGATCACACAGGATGGAGGACACAGACTGAGTGCATCTTCCCCTACCTACATTCCCCTAAAGCCCCACTGATCCTTTCCCCAGAATACCTAGTGGAATTTCTATATTCAGTATTTTGATACTTTTTGCTGTTCTAACCTTTTTCCTCGGGAGCCACAGTTGTTTGTGTTCCCTTGAATTGCTGTTTAAGTCTTCCCTGTTCATCCTGCTAACCACTGATTTGGCCAGCAGCCTAGATTTTTATGGTTTGTGAGGATGTAGAAATGTCTGTGCTCAAAATTAGTAGTCTTGGGCATAAATTCTTCCCCTCTATCTGGGAGGACAGGTTCTGCACAGAATTACTTGAGGCCTCTGCGGAGCCCATCACAGCTGCCAATGTTACATGTAGATGGATGGCAACTAATGGTCTAACTTTAGAAGAAGCTGTCAGAAACATTTTAAGGCTGTGTTGCTCTCACAGGCAGAGAATCAGAATCCAGCTAGGTCTGTAGCTGGGCTGAGATGGAGACTTCAGGCTCCTCTGGGGGAACTGCCACAGAGTTTTCCTTCACCTTCTCACATTTCTGCTGCCTGGGTGAGAAGAGAAGAAAAATATTGTTATAGAATAATGTGCTGTAATTCTTAAAGGACAAATTTTGCTTTAGGGCAGGGTAGGAGTTGTTCAAGAAGATTAATATACAGCGTTCCCAGATGATACGTGGAGTTTCTGGGCTTGTCTTTGTGAATGAGCAATGATCTTGTGTGAGGAAGTCCACTGGCTTACCAATTGTGTGATTCTGAGGGTAAAGTGCAGAAAAGCTAGAAATTCCCCCCTTTTTTCCATTTTCTATGGGATTCGGGACGGGCAAGTTTTACTCACACGAGTTATTTAAAAGAAAGGCAATGGTAATATTATTTATAGCCCAAGTGAATGATGGGTATAAACGAGGCAAGATTTGAGGCATGAAGCAAAATGTTTCATTCAATTGATATTATGAAAAACAAGTAGCTTATTAGAAAGAAGTTGTTACAGGAGACTACCTTTAAAAAGCAAACAAAATCACAAAAGCTTATAATGTCTTTTCAGCTTAAGTGACTGCTGGTTAGAATGAATCGAGTAACGGCTGGGAATTCACAGACCCATGGCAGAAGCAATTTCAGAGCCCAGTCACAAAAAATAAATAAATAAGTGAACAAATGGAATATAAGTTTTATCCATTTTATACAGGGGGGGGGAAAGGATCATTGAGGATAGAGGCCTATGTACATCATCTGTTATAGTGACCTACTGATACAGTGGTTGCAAATGATGCGATTTGTTTCTGGCAAGCCGTTTGCTCGGCGCAGGGACAGTAACTGCAATATTGCTGTGCTTTATGGCCTCCAAATGCTCCTCTGCTAACGTTATTGGGATCTATTTTTTCACAGAAGCTTAGCAGTTCTTATTTCCCATGAATTGAGTTGCTCTTAGATTTTTAATCTACCTCTCTGCTTTTGATTTTTACCACCATATGGAGTAATTTTGTTGTAAATGATTCAAAGCAGGAAAGCAGATCATTTCTGAGCAACTTGAAGTATCAATTTAAAAAATTCATGGTACAGCCAGAGCTTGAGCCTGTAGTTCTGCCAGTGGCCACTGCTGGAAGGCAAGAAATGCTGACACCACTTCAGAAAGAGTTTGTTTGTTGTTCTGCCTGGTATCCTTTAATTCATGGCAGTCATTTATTTCAGAAGTACTGCTCAGAACCTGACAAACCCAAAAGCCTAGTGTTAAAAGTGACCTTTTCTGTGCAATTCTATAGGAACAAAATGAGTTGAATACTTTAATGGACTTCTTGTCATGGGTACAGACGAGTTGTGGGCTTACCTCTTGTGAAGAACGTCGCAAGAATCTTAGTCCAAATGAATAAATTACCAACTCTTAGCACACCAGAATTATTTAAAGAAAAAGAGTTGGCAAGTAAAATTTGTATGGTTCTGTGGACTCTTCAAAACTTCTGAGTGTTTCTAACACCATTAATTATCTCTGTGAACTCTTGGGACCTCAACTGCTAACGTGTCTGCAGGATTAGACTCCTAAATCTGACTGCTGCAAAACCAGAAAAACAGTATTTTCCAGCCTTTCACCCCAATTTCAGATCAATGTCTCCTAAAATGTTTGTGTTTTATGGTTTAAAAAAATAATAAATAAGATTGATAATATAATTCTTGGACTTACTGCACACTCTTCCTCCCTTTAGTCATTAGGAAAATATTTTGTCTGACTGATCGCGTTGTAAAATGTGTTATTTCAAACCACAGATATTGACAATTAGTATAAATCAAACTGAACAGGGATAATTAAAATTTAATTCTAAGTTTGTCAAGGTCTTTGGAAGCATATCCTGAGGGCCAACTGTGTCTAGGTTGTGGCTTGTTTCCAGCTGACTTTGGGCCAACAATTGACATTGTTGTTCAGCGCTTTTCAGAAAAAAACGCCCAGGCAGGCACTCCAGAGGGTGAGTGCATGTTTGGATGAATAAGGATCAAATGGAATTTCCAGAATTCAAATATGGGTTGTGGGAAGAAACGGTTGTGAGAATTGAGATTACTTTAACTACTATTGCTCTCTAATTGCTCCTAATTTTCTTACCACTGTTGGCAAATTCCATGCGTAGCATTGCTACCAAGCACGTTTTGACAGCCCAGCTAAGAATGATGGAAATTCAAGGAAACACGATGACTCCCAAGTGTTTTCCACTGTGTTTGAAATGTACATCAACTTGGTGGTCTTGTGGAAAAAAGTGAGGCTGTATTTTGAGATCAGACTTCCATTCTTGACTTTGCCATATTCTTCTTCATGCAGCTCGCTGAACATCTTAGTCACTTCTGTGAGACATCACTGCAATTCACGGGCATCTCTTCTCCCAGTGTTCAGCCTGAATAGAGACAGCTCTTTCACGTACCCTTTGTGGGAGTGTGTGGCTTGAAACTATGCATGGTGTAATGAGGCTCTACTGTATCACAGAGAATCACAGAATATCCCAAGTTGGAAAAGACTCACAAGGACCATCAAGTCCAACTGCTGTGGGGCATATAGTTAACAATGTGATGCAATTGTACCATAAACTTAAACTAAAGGGTAGCTTTTGCACTTTCTTTTTGATAAATGTGGTTTACAAGGTGTCAGCTACTCTTGAAATGCTTGTGGGAATGTACTTTTGCAGCAAACACCAAAAATCTATGAGTTGAATGACGTTTTTGTAGGTTCTCCTCCTACGAACTCTTATATATGTTTCACTTCTTATCCATTGTGCCTTTTCTCATTGACATCAGCCAGCCTGTTTGCAGTACATAAAAAAACATGGGCGTTAAGTCTGCAAGTTCAAGGCTTTACTGACTCCAGCATAGTTGTACAGATATTATTCTGAACAAAATTGGCTCTCTGTCAAAGAACACACAAAGTAATTCATTGTGAGCTAAACCCTAAACTGATGCAGCCCCAAGCTAGTGTAGGTAGATGTCTTTGTAGTAAATGAAGGAATTTATCTGAGGAAAAAAAAATACAAAAAAAAATACAAAAAAAAAAAAATGCCTGCTTTCAGCTTTCTGTTTACTCTTGGCTAGTTCAAGTACTGATGCAAATTTTCAGTATAAGTTTGACCGCTCAGCAACAATTCTAAGATATTAGCAAATTAGTAGTAATATCATTGCTTTTAATATGGGCACAATCCTGCCATTTTGCCAGAAGAAATTCTGGAAGCACAGCAGTGAGACAATGACCTACAACTCTCACTGACTCATGAGCAACAATATTTAGCAAGTCATTTTTTTTTTTTAATTACTTTTCTTCCAGTTGTCTCATAACTGCTTATGGTATACAGTCAGAAAGCCGGGGGTTGTTTGAATGAGCACATCAGGACATACTTGTGAATGAATAATAATTCTAATACCCTCTGTGTGATTTTGGTGGATAAAGCAACCCAAGAGACCAAAACCAAACCCACAAAATGCTTAGAACATTTCTTTGTTTCTGCTTTTGAATGTCTGAAAACAACTAAGAAGCTATTGGATGTATTTACTGTTCAGGCATAGTCCACAAATGTATTTTGGAAAATAATGATTGCTACAGGGACTGGTGACTAAATGAAAATATTCAATATATTCAGGATGTGAACTAAGTGCTACTGTTCGTGAATTAGGTATGGTAGTTAGTAAAGATCAATGAAAATGTCATCTCAATATTCAGTAGCTGTCAAGAGAGAAAACTGAATTTAGGCATTATTAGAGAAACAATCGAGACCAGAACTGTCTGAAAGCATCCCCTGAATATAAGACTATGCTTGCCATCCTCTTATGTTCTTCCTTTGACGTTTTCTGCTGGCCTGTCAGAACCCTTGCTCTCACCAGTTTGGCTGTTCTTTCCTTACCTAATGCTTGAAAGTCACGCTATGTTTTGTCATATTGCTATAAGTTGTGTTTATCATATGCTCTAAGGCTTCCTCTGATTCTTTTCTTCGTGATCTATACAAAAAAGACAAATCAAACAATGGTGAATGTAAGCAAGAGAGATGATACATCTTCTTGGAAATGCAATCCTAAACATCCTGTAATAATTCTGGAAGAGGAAAAACACAAAGAGAACAAAATGTCTCCCACAGCTGTGTTTTTCCTTCCACCAAGTCACATGCCTGCTCCTTCCCTCACAAAGTGTATTGCTTGGGCAGAGTTTTAGGAGCAAGAACCTCAGGATCTGGTTCATGGTCTGCAATATGTGAACTGGAGTTAATTTTACTCATGTGGTCAGCCAATGGAAGTCAATGAAACTATTCCTGCATGTTATGTCTGGCAATTGCTTCAGTGTCTGCAGCTGCATAGTAGCTTGTCAAATGCTGTTTGATTCTTCTGATTGATAGCGTTATGTGCTGTTTAAGTTAATTTATGCATATTTTGGGGCAGCGATTTAACTGGAAAGTCATACGGTAGCCATGAGAAATCTTCATATTTGTCATGAGGATATTCTTACAGTATGAAAGACCTTCTAAAGCAGCTGTTGGGCTGTTTTCTTGCACTTTGACTCGCCTCCTGCCCACAGTCACAATCCATAAGGCAGAATGGGTTGAGAATGTATTTGGTAGGATGAGGTCAAACAAATTACCCTTAGAAGATTAAAGCCTTAATTATTTTGCTTAAAGATGATTATTAATCCTACTAGGACTCCTATTGTGTTTATTAACTGCGATAAAATATCACATGGGATTATGGACTCGTGACTACTTCTGGTTCTGAACAGAAAGTAAGGAATGAGTACATATCTGAAGATTAATTTCATTAATAAATTCTGTCACCAGTTAAGACATTAATGGGATATGGCAGTATCTGTGAAATCAGCACGCTACGGGATTGGTTATCTTACACTGATAACTGTGCGCGTAACCTAAGGACTTTGTTAGCAGAGCTGGCAACTTTAATTGCAGTGGCATGGCCATTGGAGTATTTGAGTGTCAGATGATTAGAATTGATGAACCTTGGTTAATGGAAAGCCCTAAAGGTTAGTCAGTTGTATTTATATAATGGAAGACAATCTCAATTAACCGATAAGTTTTTTTAATTTCAAATTTTGTTTTATTACTTGGTTAAAGACAAAAGTAGGGTTTCACTTTGTGTTCCATCCAGTTGAGAGGTTTAGTTAGATGGGATTACTGAATTTAAAAGCATTTTTCACTCCTTCAGTCATCTACTGTAATAAGTCTGATTATGCCCTTGTTTATGCCCTGCATCACCCCATTGACTTCTCTGGCTTAATGCAATTGTAAAAGAGGGAAGAGTATGGCTCCGTAATAGGAATGACAAATGCCATATTAGCGCAGCAGCTGAACCGGTTGCCAAGGCATGCAGGTATTTCAGTCATTTCATTGAGCCAACACTGTTACAGAAAAGGCAGGCACGGAGACAGTAATTTTAGCAATTAAGATGGTCTGGTTGTGAAGTGATTCATAATATGCTTGTTTCTATCTCATCAAAGCAGATACTAGGTGTTATTATCTATGAATGCTAAATACAGTGATTAATTACACTGATGTACAAGAAAACAAGATTACTCGGAGTTTTATGATAAGAAAATGCTGATTTCCTTTGTCACTATAATAAATGGTTGTGTCTTCCCTTTCTTGTCTGTGTTTAGATGTATTGAGATAATACTAATTACTTTGTAATTAGTTACATGTACAAATGAATATGGCCCAACAAATGCATAGATTTCAAAGCATCTCTTTTCAGTCCACTGGGAGTAGGAATTTAGGGCTATTAATCTAGATTCATAGCAAAAGAATACAAAATCTAATACCCTTCCTTAGGGGCCAGGACTCCTGGCATATAATCTAAGCCCATGAATACTGCAAAAACACTGTCAAATTAGAGATGGTTCAGAAAAAAAATGTGAGCTACCCACTGTTTTTCAGCAAGCTGCTTTAACCAGAGGGAGTTGGATCAGAGATGGGATCCAAAAATCCTGGGTCCCTGTGCCAGGCTGGCAGGAGGCCAGTTTGAGGAGCGTTTGGGAAATCAGGGCCCATCAGTCTGCTCTGGACCTGCGCTTCCAAAGCTCAAATGACATTTAGTTTAGGTAATTTGTGCTGCACATGCACAAGAGTGTGCAAATTCGGCAGTGCTAACTGGAACACGTGTGTAGCTAAATTATCTAGGCAGGGAAAAGGACTAGCTTCTCTCTGCTGACCAGAATATGGGCCTAGTTAAATGTTAACCCTGGTAGTGTGCAGGCCCCAGAAAGGTCTGTTTTATACCCCGTGTCCCTACAGGTACCTCAGGCACTTCCAACACAAGGAGCAGCAGAGAAGCCGCCTGGGCTGGACCCACCACGGTGGCACACACACAGGCAGCGCCTCGCAGAGAGAGGCCTCTCGCAGCTGCAATTTCACATACTCATTAACCATGTAATCTTTAATTTTATCTACTGTCTGGTTTCTTGAACAGCACTATGAACTTGAGCTGGTCTTCAGAAAAAATGCGATTAATGCTATTCTTAACGCGTAATTGTGTGTGTCCATGGGAAGCACTTTGGTTTATATTCTTGTGGCCAGATATTATTTGGCTCGCTCTCTAACAACACATTGCCGACCGAGGCCAGTGCTTCTCTAGAGAGTGGGCACTTCAGAATTTCACTGTCGGTTTAAAGGCATCTGTCTTCAGATCTCAGTCACACCAGACTGAAATATGCTGGAATCGATGCCTGTCTTAATAGGCATTAAAACCTTTCTTTTGGTTTTGTATCTGTGACACTGAGGGGGGAAATAAAGCAGCATCTCAAAGAGCAAACGGGCTATTTTGGCATGCATGTGATGTGAGCATGTTCTGCAAGCTATGTCATAACTCTACTGAAGACCATCTTTGTACAAAATATTTGTTTTAAAAGACGTAAAATACACAAATGAAGTCTATTAGCTAGGCGAATAGCTACCAAATGCATGCTATGCATTTATACAATATATATGTATACATTTACCATAACATACTTGCATTTGCAATAACAAATAAAGTGGCCTGGAAGATGACTGAAAATAGAACAATATGATTAGGGGAGTTAAACCCTGATTTGCATCTAAAAAATGTAGTGTATGCTCATTTATGTGCAAATGTAATGGAAAAAGGCTGCAGGTAAAGTGGCGAAAGCCTAAACAAAATAAACACTTAATTTTCTTTTATTGTACTTGGTGACTATTAATAATATTACGGTACTAAGGCAGAAACATTAAACTAAGCAGGGGAGCAATAAATGTTCCTAGACTGTGCAATGCTGTTGATATTAGTGGCTAATAGCTCCAGAGTTCACATAAAATGCAGATTGAAGTACAAAGAAGATGTTTGGTGGAGTCAGCAGTGGCAATGAACTGTTTACAGGTGAAACTAATAACCAGAGGGCAGACACAGCAGGGGCATTTTCTGCAAAAGATATCAAAAAGGAACTTTTTGAAGCACTTAATCAAGCTGTCTCTGTCCTCAGGGAAGAGATTTGGTAATCCCAGTTTATTTCCTTCAAAGCTGGCTTTTGAAATGATTAATTATAATGTGCTGTGTTTCCATTTGTAAATATGAAAATGCAAGGGCTATAGGATATGGTGATATATATAAATAAAAAAAGCCCACGTTGATTTAAGAACATCATGCTGAAGTTATGAGAGATGGTTTGATACCACACTGTTGGGTACATGAATGAGAAACTGGATTTGGGGTTAATGAACCGTGATTAAGTTCACTCACTGTGACATACAGAAGAATGTAATACTTGGCAGTAGTCATATTGTGTTTTGTTTTGCCTTGCAAATCTGGATGTTAACCGTTTCCCACATCTTTATCTGAGAGACCATAAAGAAAATACTGACTGCAGAAAAATAAATAGCCTTATATTTAACTGCAGAGAAAAGATCTCCTCATCTCCTGTGCCCTTCATGCTGAGTGAGTGTGGGCAACAAAAGTATAAAACTTACATAGGGGTAAACAATATTCATCTTAAGAGTGATGCAATTTACCACTGCCAGTAGAAGAACTGGAATTAAAGTTAAGTGTAAAATTATATTAGTATGGAAAGTGCTCATTTAAATCATAAAGTCAAAACCAGAGGAAATATTTTTTCTGGAGTGTTTTCATTGTAAAAATGATATATCATCTTATTTTGGGATGTTTTACTGAAAGATAAAATCTGTATTTATTGGCCAAAATGAGAGAAAAAGTATCATTCCCTTGCCTGAGTACTGAGTACAGAGTCAGAGAGTACTCTGACTCTGATCAGCATATGCATTTTTTTTTTATTTTTATTTTTTCCCCTTTAATTGATTTATGATTGGAATAGTAGGACTGGTAACCTGAGTCATTAAAATATCTTGTCTGTGAGCACAGTCGCACAGTGGAAGAGGACTGATGAGTGCATCTCTCAAAATGCATGGCTCTCCAAGACAAAGAATACAGTTTAGGGACTGGGCTACTAGTAATAATTGAAAACACAGCGAGGCAAACAAATTAAATTGTATACATTATTTATGCTCCTAGCCAGGTCTGCAGCGAGCTGCTCTGTTGGGTTTCTCGATGCAAGAGGAAGCACAAGCTCAAATGGGATTTCTTCTGTGAACATTCCCAGACCTGGGGTGAAGTTATCCTCTTAAGCATCTCTGTCTCCATACGTATGTATCTAGGTAGAACAGGGAAAAAAAAGCTGGTAGTGTTAGACATATTGTTTAACTCAAGAGCTAATTAACGTGGCTTAATCTAGAATTAGAAGCGAATACAAGCCAGTTACAAATAAATTGGTTAAAGTTTAAGATATTAAGATTTCAGACCACTTTTACTTCTGCTGAAACACCGCATGGTTTGTCTCTAGAAGATAATCTCAGCATTCACTTGTCAGCAGTCTGTGGGTCTCCCTTCCAACACGAACAGTGCCACTGGAAGTCCTGAGGGTCTGTACCAGTCCTCGGGGCTGAGCGATGACAGCAGACTGGCACCAGAGGTCTGCCAACCCCAACGTGAGCATATGCAGTGTGTGAACTTGACTGGAACACAGCTTTCTCTGAGCTGGTCAGAGGGCAGGTTGGTTTTACCTCAGTAATTTGTTAGCTAGGTTTGAGATGAAAAACTGTATTTTAAGGTTGACAAAGGGAGGGACTTGCTTTCCTATCTGCTCACTCAGTCAGATCATATCTCTCTTTGTGGCCCTTCACTAGCTCTCCTTTCCCTAAGCACACTTGGTGCTAACTCACTGCTTGAGGCCTCTTGCAAAGGGTCAACTGGGCTCCCTAACCAGCTGCTAGCCTCAGGCTTGACTCCCCACCTTGCCTGAAGAAGTACTGAGAGGCATTCAGACTGCTCCCCGGGCTCTTCTTCACGCTTTGGGAAAATGCTCCATAAAAAGCCAAAAAATGCCTCACTGCCCTCCTTCAAAAGCCTTTAAAACACTTTCCTGCCCCCCCTGTATTGGAAAAAATAGTTAGGTTAGGGTGGCTTCTATTCCCTTGTTCTGTTGCCCCAAATCCACAGCTTTCTACAGCATTGAACCAGTGGGGTTTCTGGATAATAACTGGGCCTTTTAGATCCCAACGTAGCTTAAGGTATTAATTGTAATTGCATAGAGCAGAACTGGAAACAAGATTCTTGGTGGTGCGAGAGGAAGGATTCCTATCACTTTCAAGATCTGGATCATTATCCTATGGAGCTGAAAATACATACTGGGGATAAGTATTTAACGTTTCCTTAGTGACAGAAAATTCTCCTCCCTGCTTTCCAGAAGTAGGTGGCTGTCCTTAGTTTACCTCCTGGTCCCTTGTTTCCATTCTGTTTTACAGCAGGATGGCAAAGAGCATTTCAGGGAGGACTAGAGCTTTGTTACGCGCTCTGGCAAAGTTCAGTTGCCTGGAAACTGCTTCGAATTTGGGTCAAATTTTCCTTCTCGTTTCAGGGAAGGAAAAAAAAAAAAAAAAAAAAAAAAAGAGAGAGGTAAAGAGCCATATTATCCAGGGAGAAGGAGGTGATTTTGTCCTGCTTTTATAAGGTTGAGTTCTCTCCTCTGCCTCAGGAGCATCACAGCCTCTGAGCGACAGATAGGTCATTATGTTGCATGGGGCATTCACAGTCCCTCCTGTTGACTTTCTTCTGCTTTGTATAAATAATTGATGATCCACTAGTGCAGCAATAGGAATCCAAATCTCCCACTACAGAACAAGAAAATCTTTCTGGCTAATTAAGTATTCTGTGCAAAGTGGGGAAGCTTTAACACAAATAGAGGGTGAGATCCACTCAAGAATCATTTATCTCTACCTCACTTAAATGATAGTTGCACCCCCTCAGTTCATCATTTTTGTCCAGACTGCACTTTGGTCCCAAGCACGGGAGGTATCCAGCATTCCAGATCTTAAGCTTTCAATTATTTTTTCGCAGGGCATTGAAATGAATTTCTGTCTTCTGACTATTAGAGGAATGAGATGCCTACTGTGGTGGGCAACTGCAATGCACTATCACACCAGTACAAGAAGAGCCTGAATAAAATGTATTAAAGGTATAAAAAGGTATATAAAAATTATGTGCATATTCAACTAAAAAAAAGAAACAAGTTAGGCATGGTCAACACTTCTAAAAAACCAAACACACCTGTTCAGATCCTAGAACTTGGCATATGTGAATAAACAGAACCCTCTTTAGCATGGAATAGCTCAGGACTTCCAACACTGTCAGTCCTAAAGGAGCTTGTGAGCTTTTAGAATAGCAGCATCTTTAGCACCACATACAAGCCATCTCTTTGTGGAGTTCGTTCCCTCCAATTATTGAAGTGGTACTTTGTGAGCCATGGCGTGACTCCCTGTATATTTGTGTTCTTAGGCCACAGCCATTCTGGTATGCTGCATTTCACACCTTTGTTTTCATATGTCTTCTTACACTGGTTACGTGATAGCACTTGACTTGCAGGTTCTATTTATAAGAACAGGAAGTATTTCAAGAGCATTGGCACTTAATACACTGCAGTTTACAGGTCTTGACTTTAAGCCAAACTGTTGTTTTTGGCAAGTATGTATTCCTCTGAACATGCTGCATTTGAAATATTAATGCAGTAGAATTAACTAGGTGGTTCCAGCTCAACAGACTTACTCTGCTGGATCAGCTGTCCTCCAGAGGTCCAAATGCGGTCCTTCCTTTTAGGCTTTTTTCATCTCATTAGTGATGTAGGACTTTAATGCACAGGTCAAGAGGTGACTTGACCCTTTTATGCTCTTAGCAGTGCACACTGAATTTATGTAGAGTTAAATGGGAACTTCATCTTGGAATGTAGATACTAACACAATATTTCAAAAAAATGACCCAAAAAGACCTGCTAGTTTTCATGCATCTGATTGAGAAAATAAAACAGTGGCGTTTCTAGAGCCCACCGTGCCCTGATTCAGCTAAAGGATTTGTATCTACTTCATCACCACTCTTCACCATCATTTCCATTCTTTTGACTACCAGCATGATTTTTCTAATTTCAGAGCTTAAAAATATGTATGTGCTTGCAGCATGGATGAATGCTATGGTTAAAAATTTTCTGGCAATTGTTTTGTTAATGTTCAGAAGAGTGCATGGTGAAGCTCTTCCTGTAGGATTGTTGGCTCAAAGAGTTAAAAATAATTAAAAAAAAGTTTTTCTCAATAACAGGCAAATGTGACCTCAGCTTAAATAACTGGATATACAGTTACCGTTACAGTATCCGAATTCTGATTATGGACCTGCAAATCTTAGTCAAAACTTCTGTCCTAAGCAACTTGCTGGTGAAATGGTTTCAAAAGCCCTCTTGAGGGCACAGAATTTGGACATCTTTGACCAACTAAAGAAAGAGAAAATTTGGTTATCTATTTTATATAATAAAATAGATATCTATTTTATTTTATATAATAAAATAGATAATATTTTTATATAAAAAATAAGTCCAGCAGGGTAGCAAATTTGCATGAGCAATGAATGATCTTGCTTCCTCTTTTGCTGATGTATTCATCTCGATCCTTGTGGCATCTCTGATTCCATGTGCCTGGTGCAGCACTTATAATTTAAAGGTATAAAATTGCATTTGAAAGTTAGCACAAGTGTGCCGTAGTATTTATTTTTAGATATAGTTTCAGTTGGATATATCGCAGAACTAAAAGTGGGTAGGAATGGAGACCAAAACTGTGAGATATGACTGCGGTGTTTAAGTGAAATTCATCCCATGGTGAAGATGAGAGGTACAATGTCCGTGAACCACTTACACCCTGCTGTTACTCATGTCTGAGGACAGAAGGGGAAATTTAAACACTTTCCTGCTGCCTTTTGTTAACATTGAATTTCTCACAGCTGTGGACTCTATGCTGAACATGTTCATCATTTGGTTCACAGCTTCCTTTTCTGCAGAGGTTTCTTGTAATACCATGCTGCATAGAAAAGAACTGAGGAGTTAAGTATCAAAGGAATGGAGTAGAGGAGGAGGAGGAGGAAAGAAATCGTGTTGGAAATTATAGATGACTGGACTCTGGAATAATGAAATCTAACAGATTATTTATCATTGTACAAAACTGGAAGTTGAGTACAGCCAGAAATGTTCTGTCATTGGCAGTGGAAACAGTATCTGAGCCTGTGCAAGGATCCTATCACCAGCTGAATTAATTCAAGTTGCTCGAATGTGGGCTGGCTGCTAAGGCTTTTTTAATTTTGCTCTTGGCTCTTCTGATATCTTATGAGTCAGAGGTCTTTTACTGCCTTTGTTTTACAGATCTGAGAGCAAGGGAGTGACGGTGTTTACCTACCTCATATGGAAAATGTGAGGCTTAATTAATGTTTGTAAAGACCTGGTGGATCATCCACCAAGCAAGATTACATCTGTGCTATGTTATTCTTATCCACCGCATAAAGATTCCCCTCAACCTTTGCTCACCTTCTAATGACCTTTTAAAACTGAGCAAATGTTATTGAAAATGGTTTGAGTTTTATTGAATATGTTACATGATTTTCAGGGCAGATGTTGTGAGGACACATGCTAATTATGGACGCAATAAACTTGCATTATGGTACTTTCATATCAAGTGCCATAAGTTGTCCAGCCCTGCGTGAATTGCAGGACGGCGCTTTGAAGTGAGCATAGACTTCAGCAAGCACGGACCTGAATCTGGGCTCACCGAGTACACGATGAACTCTGATGGCAGTGAATGAGAAACAAAGGACGTTTTTTCAACTGCTTTTGCATCAAGGCTAAGAGTGTTTTTCCCAAAAGGCAGTAGAAAAGAGGAAGTTTTCATTGATAGGAAGAAATATGTCTAATTGGGGTTGCTGATATCTTGTGGAATGAGTTAAATTATTTATGATGATAAAATCATTGTATATATGTGCTCACAAAATGGAGGTGAGGAAGGAACTATGGAGGACAGTGCTTTGTATTGGACACAGTTATCTTCTATTTTTAGGGTTATTTTTGGAAGTCAGAAATGCAGGGTCTTTATATCTAATCTATATTTATATATCCACGTATATGGTTCAATGCACTAATTAGCAAAACTCAGGAAGTGGTGCCAGCAGAGATAGGGATAGAGGGAAGTGAGAGATGACTGACAAACCTCAAAATAGCGTGAGTTACTCTTTATACACTTGTTGGTACCATACAGAGAGTAGAATGATGCTTTTGTGTGGGACCTCACTTTGGGGTGCACATTGTGTGTATTGGTGGCATCCAATATTTTACCACACAAGTTTCTAAAAATCATAACGTACCATTTTCTAACCTCCAAATATCCCCTTCGCCAGTGTGAAGCGAGTCCATTTTGGACGTCGGCGTGCTGGCTGAAGATGAATTGATCAGTGGACTGGAAGCTGGTGCTTGCCCACAGACCAGTGACCACGACCCAATTACACTCGGTACGCGCAGGCCACGGCCTGTGCCAAGCCCGTGTCATGTCGGTGCCTCTGGAAATTGTACGGCTCGTGTATGCTGGAGTGTGAACGGCCTTTGTTACTGAGAAAAGCTGCCTAAACAAGCGGAGGGCAGGGCTGGTTGAACTCAGCAGAGAAACCTTCAGACGATGAAATTAAGCTCTTCCCAAGTGTTGTTTTTTTTTTTTTGTTCTGGCCTTCCCAAGCCATTCTCCTTGACTGATCAGCTGAGACTACTGCATTTACGATCTGGCTGTGTAAATGAATTTCAAAAGTCAGGCCTGCTCTTTTTTCCCTAAGTGAATGAGCCCTGTGGGCCTCCTCCAACTGAACTCCCCGTGGAATTGTTGGACCGTGTTCTTTAGAGCTGGTTCACGCGTGTGAACTGCACCTCTGCATGCCTGCATGGGAGGCATCTCGTGTCCCCTGATGGAGAGGGAAAGGTGGCAACTTGCTCCTAGAGCTTCTTTCCCCCACTGTCACGGGGCACAGGTCTGCAAGCAGGGTGAGCTGCAGGGAGGCAGGGAATAAGTCGCAGGCTGCAGATTTCTCTGTCTATTTTAAGTGTTTGCTTGTCTGATCCCTGCTACTAACTAGGCTTCAGCTTTTGCTCATGATGTGGGTTGTTTCCAGTGGGTCTGCTGTCATTGAGTGTTTCTGTAGAAGGTAACACGTCCTAAGACTAAGTGGCTTAAAAGGGCGCAGATATTATGAATTAAAGACCTTTAGCTGAATCCCTCATAAACACTCGCTGTTGTTTTGTATCATTTAACTGGAAAGACAGAAAGCATGTCTCATATTTATAGACCTGGGATGCTCACGCACTTGTGAGGCTGAACTAGAGAGTCTGCCAGTGTTGGTGGGATTGCCTGGTTTAGGGGGCTTTTGGGTAGGAATGGCCTTGTTTTTCCAATCTCTGAAAATAATGAGCATTAATACACATTAATAAATTATTTAAGAAGGTTCTGCCTTGATTTACAAACCTCTCAGAAAGTCCTGATAGTTCTTCAAAAAAGAAATTCTTCCAGTAAGAAAAAAATATCTGTACTTGTTTTCATTATTCTAGTATTTCTTGAAATATGTAATAATGACTCGTTTTCAGTTTGGAGCCATCAGAGATAAATTCCATCCATCTCTATGAGAAGGAGCAGAGTGTGTTAAGTAGAGCTTTACTTCTCCGTAATGGCCGTATGGGGTTTTATTAGCTAATCAGAAGCAATGCATTTATTGCCTTTTATTGAAGTCCTTGATAGCTTTTCAAAACAAATAAAATGGTCTTCTCCTCTTTACGGGGTGCATTTTGCCCTCTTTGTATTTAGGCAATATCCCTCAGCACCGATGGAAGTCACCAGAGTATGTCCCCACCAGCAATGTCCCTTACGCTGTGTCAGGAAATTGGGCAGTGGATGGGGGCTGGACGTGTGCTGCTTTCGCTGTTGTCATTGACAGGTGAACAGAAAGGATCCCATCCGAGGCCAATGTGGCAAACTGAGAATGTGAGTAGAAAAAAAGGATTTATATTTTCTCTTGGAAAACATTCCTGGTGTGGCTGACTGCTCTCAAAGCTGAGGGTAATGTAGCTTTTGTCCCTTTACTCTGGTGACTGCTTTCTAAGTGGAGGCTGGAGCGTGATGTACAAGAGCACTTAAGGCCAGAGTTAAGCAGTCAAGGAAAGCAGCCACACCAAATGGTTACAGGTAAGAAGAGGTGGTTTCCTTCTCTGAACCCTGAGGACTCATGATCCCAGTCTGCTATCGCTGCTTGTTAGGATCTGGACACAGCATAAATTCTCAATAAGGAATTTTGATATGAAAGAGGTTTTGATGGCCTTTGAGTGAGGCAGTGCTATTACAGCTAATGATAACATACCGTTCTTCTTTCCATAATCTTCCTATAAGACTTTAAGGAAGAAAATAGTTAACCCTGCCCATCCACCTTGATTATGTCAGTTATACCAAAATGTGATGAGAACAGAGGATGGTACAATTAGATTTACTTCAGTGTATGTGGCAGCATGTCGCGGACAGAGCCTTTAAAAGAGTGAACCTGGAAAAACAGTTAATAGAAATTCAGCGCCAATTAACTCAGCATCAAAGCCAATTGCTCAGGATAAGGATTCATTTTTTTTTTTTCATGCAATTTGCAGTACAGTCAGTATGCTGAGAGTACAGAATCGGGCTCAAGGGAGAACAGGTGTCAAAAAAAAATCAGGTTTCTAGTGGCCATAGAGACGTAAATGAGTTGAAGAAATGAGATTCTTGAGCAAAGGTATGTACACAGCTGTGCTGGTAGTCCTGGGGTGACAATGAACTTATGTGTCTTATGCAGAAGGTGAAATGTGATGTCTTTTCCTTGGCTACAGAAAAAACCCTTTAACTCTTTTTCAAGGTTTGAACAATGCAAATCTTGCAAGCAGTGCTGTCTTCTTTAAAGAATTTGATAAATGTTGAAATGCTTGTAATTTGCCTTTTTTCCTGCATTACCACAGAACATACTTAGTTGGCCAAATAAAACACAAAGCTCTCAGTAGGTAGAAGATAATTTTCACTACAGGCATAGCAGTAAATATCGATTTCCTTCCGAAATAGATAAATCACTTATTTTGGAGGGGAAAAATTGTTCTTAAATATTTTGTCCACCTTTAACTATGACTGCAGGGGCAGGAAATATTTTTTCTTGAATTTGTGGCATATAATTTGTATACTGTAGGCGCTGCAGCTAGCATATATATATACATAAATCTTTAAGCAGCTGAAAATCTTTTGACTGCATTCAGGAGCAAAGTAAAATAGAGCTCTTAACTTTGATCACACAAAAGCTGAAGTGGAGTCTTTCACGCATACTCAACTGGGTTGGGAAATGCTTTCCGAAACTTCTTGTTTAGTCCACAAGACCAAACAGTGAGTCAATATTTAGACTGAGGGCTGGGTCCTCAGCTGGCAGAAAATCATAGTTCCACTGAGGGGAGCTGGAACTGGACAGATTTTGCAGCCACAAGCTCTCATGATTTTGTGGCTTGTTTTATGGTATTTGGTTCCAGGTCTGTCTTTCCTTCCCTGACACCCAGATTTGGGGCACTACCCACAGTCTCAATTTGAATGAAGACGAAGTGTGACCAAGTGTCTTGCTTGTCCGAGTTTTAGAAAGTGTCTTGAAAACAATAGGCCTGGAGGCCCTCGAACTATAAGGCAAAGAAAGCAGAACCCAGACTGATCATCTCAAATAATATGGTTTATACAGTGATGTCAAGATTTTTGCAAACATATGGCTAAAGATGCTCTAATTTATCCCAGTGGAGAATGTGATCCTAAATATTAGTCAGGAGACAAAAATGAACTGTTTATCCAATATACATAGCCTCCCCCTTTCTGTCTCTGAGTCGACTGTTCCTATGGAGATTGCTTGTTTCTTCTGCAAGTTCATCTTATGTTGTCGTAGATGGCTCCTTACAGCTGAGATCTGCAGGACATTGACTCTTTCCCATTTACTTTGGAGACAGCAAATTTTGGCAGTAGGACGGCTTCAAGTGCCGCTTGGCATAAGCCTTGACACAGCTGTAGTAGAGGGAGAAAAATGTACTTACAAAGCAGTCTGCCTATTTAAATCCCACGTTACCATCCTGACAGCTTGTAAATGTACTGAAATGTTTATCCCGAACTCAGAGGATGCTCCTGAAGCTAAGATTTCTACAACACAGAGGCCAAGAGGCAGCCAGTTAACTGAAGCCCTGCTTCCCACTGCTCGTGAAATGTTCTGCTCCGTTCCCATTCCCTCCTTCAAGCCTGTTCCATCTTGTAGGTGTTCTGGGACCTATAGTGAAAGTAGGCATATGCTCCACGCAGTTCTGTGAATTACCTACCTGAGACCTCTGGGTGCTGCAAGAATCAACACATTGCTGGCCTCAGGTGCTTTGTCTTATCTCATATGTTTGCGAGTTACTGGTAGGACCCACTGGGGAATACTGTGTATTTTCCAGCTTTGCCTTGTGTGGCTGTGTTCTGCTGTTTAACTTGGGTGTTGCAAATAACCTTCCCTTTAAAAAACACTGGGTGGAAAAAACTGTATTTCTGATTAGATTCTTAGACTGAAACATGGAGAGCAATAGATTCATGTCTATGCAAGAATGATCAACAAGAAATGAAATAGGATTTCTTTTATTAAATTCAGTATGTTCATACTAAGCTTGCTAGAAGCATCCCCAAATAAACATAGACTTTACCAAGACTGCTATAATGCATATATTTTCATTGCCATGGATTTCTCTCTCTTCTGCTGGATTTTCTTCTAGAGATAAGAGATTAAGAGAACACCGCCTCATGTGAAACCACTGCCCTGAGCTCAGTCCATCCCTTCTGCTTTTGTCTCCACTTGGTAAAAGCCCTTTGTAATCTGGAAAAGCAACCTGAACAAGGAACTGTTTTGTGTAAAACAGCGTATTCCATCCTGAAAGCTTCTCTAGCTCTTAGTCTCTAACATTTGCAAATCGGTCCTTTTCTTTGCCTTCCTCTTCTGGATTTATGGGGCAACATTCCAATACACATTTCTTCGCCTGGCAGAAGCTGTCCTGCCACAAGTGGTCTCTAGGGACCTGAAAAAATGAGAGCTGAGAGTCTTCCCCAAAGGGAAAAGAATGACAGAAGCTGAACTAACTGAGAAAACAGGGTTCAAATTTAGCAGAACTGAATGGATTCAACTCAGTATCTACATGGTGAGGAAAGGCAGTAATCAACATTACCAAGATTTAAAAAAAAAAATAAAAAAAAATTGATTTACCAAACAGGAGACTGTACAGGTAAATTTGAAATTTGTCCCTTTTGCCTTGTTAGCTCAGTCCTTTGCCTTGGGCATGGCTTTCTTGGTGTTTGCTGTGTCCTGGAGCCTCCCAGCAGAGCGGACAGGCAGCAGCAGGGGCTTTGGGTAGGCGGCTGCTGTCCCTGGGGAGCTCCAGGCTAGCAGTGATGTCTGATCTGCACTTGGTACTGACTGTGTTTTCAGAAAATAGTTTGGTTTCAGAGTCTACTAAGAGCTCTGCCTGGTCGTGATCTACACCACGGTAGGAACAATAGGCTGTCAGCTAGTGCTGTATTTATTTTTATGTATGGAATATCCTAAGTTAGAGACCTGTCAAAAGTCTGCCTAATGTAAGGCTGCCGGTTCCTGACACAAGTCCCGGGAAGCCCATTTTAAACCCTGGTTTACAGTTTCTTGATTCTCTCCCTCCCAAGGGCAGCCTAATGGTGAATGTGAAGTGTATCATAATGGATGTTTTCCCTCAAATCCTTCAGCCTTAAATCCTTTCTTTTTCTAATTCTAGTATGAGTTCATCTTACATTTCCCCTTTTGTACTATTATCTGCTGTCTATAGAGACGTAGATTTGATCTAGTAAGAAAGTGCTGTGTGTCACAACAGATACTTTACACTTCCTTAAGGCTTCTTTTTGGCAATAAACAAATAAAGTCAGCATCTGAAAAACTTCCCAGACGACGACCAGAATGATTTTTTTTCTCCTTTTAACTTTACAAAGAAGCCAAGGAAAATAATGTAATAGTAATATGTTCATAAATTGAAACTACTATAAACATACTTAAATCAGTGTTCAGGTGAATGTACTCAGTTTGACAACTTTAACGTAGAGGCTTGCTGCTCTTTGCATTGTTTCTAACACTCTGCCACTGTATACCTGGCCACGTGTAATACTGGCTTCCCAGCCGGCCAGATCCTCCTGATCTTTTCTGTTGTTTAGAAGCTGCTAAGGGAAATGAATCCCTTGATTTTGCATGGATCAAAATATTCCAGGTTCAAAAGAGTCACAGGCTAGATGATCTCCCAGAGACATTAATATGTCCTCCAGCTTTCAGGGGCACATTGACATTTCCTTATCCGTAGCTACCCTGTTGATGTGGAACGCTGACCAGAAGGTTACACTTACGTGAGTTTGTATCAGTAGCTTGTAATTTTTAAATGGATTTATGAGTTAAAATATCCACTTTGTTTTAAATCTTTTATCTCAGTGTAGTTACAGAAGTTGTACTTTGGTTGTAGGTATTTTCATTGGGATTACAAGTTTTTTCTTCCCTTTTGTTTAAATCCGGCAAGTTTCTGCTCAGTCTGGTAGCGGAGATAAAACAAGTCTGTCATTCGTACTGTCAGCAAGCAGTTTGATTCATACAGGAGACAGCGATCCAGTTCTGCAGATCCTGTTTATTCAGAAGTTATTTCATACTGCAGTAACATGATGGGATGCACAGCTGATTGTACCTGCACTTAGGACTCCAAACCTCCTCTGCTGCTTCGAGGAGCTCCGAGTTAACTTCTTGTAGAAACAACGTCCAGATCCCTTCTACCTTTTGTAAAAGGTGACAGTTCGCAGGCAGCCATTTGGCAGTGTTTACACATTTCTTGAACTCTGCTTACAAAAGCTGGCAAAGTATCCAGAGCATTGTGGCCTTTTTATAATTTGTGCTGTGAGTGCTCTCTTTTGGTGCTAGGTGATAAGGTGCTAAGTGATACTCATTGGCAACAGTCACTCAAATCAACAAGGATTTTTTTATTTTTTTCTATTGTTCCTTGTCATTTATATTTTATTGCTGCTTTCCTTGCACTGATTAGGCTCACCATAATAGTCAGCAAATCCATTTTCTTTTTTCTTTTTCTTTTTTGAAACAAAACCTTTTAAATCTGTGTGGTTTCCTCTTGGTTTGCTCTAAGTCCCAATGGTATCAGCCTGGCGGAGCAGAGGGAAGGAGAACTAAGGGACTTGCTTCAGTTAATGACCTTCAGCTGACCAACATTTGATTTAAATTTTATGGGTATAACATGTTGTTAATCTCACAGCTATTTGCATTTATGGCCTGCAGCCATCCTTCCCTGGGCCATGATCTCTTTCAGTCTCACATTAAGCAGTTTGGCTGGCCCATATCTGGATGTTAGGTTTCGCAGCCTTTTGGTGTATGGATGTCATGGGAAACTGTTTGTCTTTCTTGGGTGCCTCGCTCACCTCCTATCCACTACTGAACCAATTCCTTGGAACCTGCTGATAGTCATTGTACTTGCTAAGGTGCTAACATTTAGATGGGATAAAGAAACTATGGGATGTATAAGGTGAAACCAAGAGAAGATGATCTTTTACTAGTCTTATTGTGGCCACAAACGAGAAACAGGGAGAAATGAGTGCCAATGGGAAGAAAAGAAACAAACCGTTTCCTCATTATTCTCCTTTGGCATCCATGTGTACAGAAAAAAAAATCAAGATGAATGAGGTCAAAGGAAGGTCTTTTCTGTCTTAGGAAAGATAAGATGCTTTTTCAGGGAAAGGCAATGAAGGACAAAATATATAAAGGAATAAAAAAGAAAAAGTGTTTTTTGCTCAGGTGTAGTATGGGGGCAGAAGTCAGCAGAAATTTGGAAGAAAGGTGGCGATGCTCTGCAGAGAAGCTGATGGAGGAGGAAAGCAGTCTCCTTATTTTCCCTGGTGGTTTAAAAAACAAAACAAAACAAAAACATAATGACCTCACTGTAGACAAATGTCCACATACAAAAGAATGACCCTCAGGTCACTGGAAGCTGCCCAGGCAGTGTTCCCACTCCTGCAGGGGAATGCTGGGCTGCGGGACTAATCACCTTTGCCAGACAGTATGAGCCATCGGGGTTATCATCATGGCTGCATTTGGAAATATTTAGTGTTTCAGAGATTTCTTATCAATTGACTTGTCCTAAAAAGATCAAGATAGAGTATGGTGAAAGTACAGTTTTATTTCCAGAAATGCTGAACCGCCTATTGCATTCTGTAGAAGGCAGGTATTTATTTTTTAGCCCAAGGCCATAGTTATATATAGGATAGCAGTGAGGGTCCTGAATGCCTTTGTGTTTAAAATGGTGAAATTCAGATGCTAGGCAATGCCCTAAACAAGGTATTAGCGTGGCTGGGCCTAATATCAGAAATCCAAAATATTTAGTGTGTGCATAACTGATGTGGAAAGAGATATTTTATTTTCACTTATATGTTTTTTTAACCATAAGTACCGAAAACCTTAATAATTGATGAACATTTTTTATTGTTTCTCATGAAAAAGTCATGTTCAGTTTGTTGTGTGATGGGGCTGACATGGCAGCGTTAGGACCACAGTTATGTTGGATGCTGTGTGATGTACGCTATTCAAAGTTTAATGAGCACATTCTAAGACAAAGAAAAACATTATGAGCTTACCAGGAATTGGCTCTTCTTATTTAGCCTGTGGCAGTATAAGCAATTTATTTAAGTGACATTGAAAAACAATTGCACTTATTCAGCCTCTTCCAACATCTACTGCAAAAGATTCATTGCCAATAGATTTGATGGAGAAAAAGGTTTAATAAAACAGTGCTTGGAAAGGTATGTTGTCTAGTACGTAAAACTTGCACACTTGAATTTTAAAATGCTTAATGTTAGTTTAAATCTGTTCCCACTGAGGTCAATGGAAGTTTAATCACTGACTGATTTCACTGGGAACAGAGGCCAAAAGTAAGCACCTTTTAAAATCCCACACAACAATTTCTGGCACACAAATGTGGCAGCTACCAAGACAGTTCATTTTTCTCCCAAACACAAAGCATGATCCAGTCTTTTTGTTGTTGGTGGTGGTGGTTTATTTTTATTATTATTTATTATTTTTTTTCATTTCATTTTGGACGAATTTCCACTGGGGGCCATGGGAGTTTGACAGAACACATTCAGCACTCATTGGAAGACAGTACGACCTCAATTGGTATGTCTGAGATGCTTAAGTGAATCTGTGAGTTAAAATTGTTGCAGTGTGTACCAGGAAAAGGTTGCCTTTCTGCAAGTGCAAAACCAATAAACAAACATAAGTGGCTTTCAAGAAAAGGATGAATAATCTGGAGTGAGATCTGAAGGTCGGAATTTACTCTTGTTCTCCAAACAACACAGAACATCTCACAACATAATAATACGCTTCAAGGTGCCCAGTTCACTTGAAATATTTTTTAAGAATGCAAAAACAGGGATTTGTGATGAAAGAAACATTTAACTCTTTGATGTGGGTACTGTGGTAAAAGCAGATTTTGGAGACAATTGCCAAAAGCCACAAAACCACTGAAATAGCTGCTTTATACTAGGCTGAGCTGGTCCACAGACTCACTTATTAAAGAACTAATTCTGCTCGACGTGAAATTTTGGTCTTCAGCTCTGAATACTGTTAGGGGAGACATCAGCTGGCAGCAGATGTGGAAAGCTATTCATGATGGCATCCCAAACAGCTTGGCTGGGGATGCTCGCGCAATGCTTTGATAAATAAATAAATAAGCAGTCAGAATTGCATTCAGTAAACAAAGATTCTGCTGTACCTAATTTGTAGTGAATTCTTCTGAGATGCTTTGTATTGCTTACAATATTCAGCATAGTTTGAGTGTTTTCAGTTTTTCTGCATTCCCTTTTGGTTTGCAAACTTTGAATCCTTTGAATCCAGTTATTTATTTACAAAAAAAAAAAAAAGCACAAAGCACCTGAAAACATTAGCAGTGTTTCATTTTCATAGTAAAATCATTCTAGGCTCAAGAGTGTTGTCTTTTCTAAAGGCTTCTGATGTTGAAATTTTTTTGTAATTTTCTCAAATTTTATTAAAACTGGGATTACTAAAAAATCCTTTTTGGGTCTGCAGATTTTAGATATTAGAGGTAATTTTCAACAAAATTACATTTAGTCATAGTTTTGTTTTTGTTTTTGTTTTTGTTTTTGAAAATAACTATTCAGTTACTTGAAAATGGCTTCATGATGAGATGATGTGTACTGTCTCTTAGTCCTAGTAGCTAGGTGAGCTCCATCCCCAATACCCTTGGGACAGAACTCCCCCAGCGGTGTCTGCCTCCTCCTACCAGTGACTGCATTTGCTGACAGTGATGAGTCCACAGAGATATGTCCCCAGTGAAAAATAACATTTAATAAGGCATTACTGGAAAGCCCTCACTTTTTCTTAGCCAATTACAGGATGTAGAGAACCCCATGAAAATCTTCTATCGAGTGATTGCCAATGCGATTCCTCCCGTTGCTTCCGCACGTGGTGATGCTGTACTCCATGGCCAAGGAGTTCACAGCCCCCAGCAGCTCAGTGCCTCCAATGGCAGCGTCATGGAAAACTTCCCCATTTCATAGCTCCACCAGTTAGGAAATATGGGTCAGCGGATTTCCCTGTGACTATTGCACGTCAGTTGATATTTATCAGAGATGAAAATGTCTTGCTGCGGAAGAGTAGCATTTGTTCCCCTGGTTTCAGAGACCAGTTGTACGTGGTTTGGATGTAGAACTACAGAACAGCTTTTGACTGTTTGAGGCTCAGCATCTATTTCAGTACAGGCTGTGGGTTTCAGCGCAGCAGGGAAGGGAAGGGCAATTAGGTTGCTCAAGAGATCGGGTGCAGGTTAAGAATCCCTTTTTATCTCAAGTAACTGACTATTGCATACACGCTTTCACCGACGGGTGATGAATCTGAAGGTTTGTGGCCATTTATCTGAGTGGCAAAGGTGAGCTTCTTTCAGTTTCTGGTGGTCTGAAATCACATCATGCTGGACAAGACTGTATAGATCAACCTCGAACCATCTTGTGCAATTTTTGGTCTCAAGAGGCAGAGGTAGGGGCATGGAGGCAATCCGCCCTCAGGCCCCAGCGCAGGTACTGCCACGGCCTAGCCTGGCCCTGAGCCCTGAGAAGGGAGCAGGAAAACTTCCAGACATTTCAGTGGCCTCGGGGTCAGGCCCAGATGTAGTGATTCTGCCCTGATAACCGACTGAGAGAGCAAAACTGGGTATTTTTGCACTAAGTGAAGTTTGTTGTTGAAAGTCACTATTTCCCCTCAACAAATAACTGAGACATTGTAATATTTCTTTAAAAAATTGTACCTCCTGAGAGAAAATATTCCAGTGGGATGGTGATAATTGACTTTTTAGTGTTAACTACCATAGCTTGAAGCACCATATGGGTTTTGCATCATTGTTTTTCCTGCTTGATGCCTTTAAATTTGCAGAGCAAAATTGTGTTCCATTGAGGCCTGTGTCGGCAAATTGCCTGTGCCTGAGAGACTCACTTAGCCCGCAAATAAATGTACATAAGTAGAGCAAAAAGCAAAGCCACACAAGCCTGTCCGTAGTAGCGTGTAGTTGAATCTTCATCGAGTCGAACAGAAGAGGCCTATTTATAGACCCAGGAGCAGCTCTGGTTGTTGTGGGGTCCGTACAGGGAGCGGGCAGCTGCCGGCCACGTCCCAGCCTTCAAAGGAAAAGTCTGAAAAGCATGTCATTTGGTACTAGTCTGTTGAAAAGTATTGGTGGAATGGAATTCTTCCTGTTGTTGTGAACAATACTTTTATATATGCTTCATTCTGTGGAAAATAATCCTGAAGAAATGCTGCATATCCAAGTAAGTCCTTGTTTTCTGGGCGTGTTGCTGTGGAACGCAGAAATCATTACTGCTTCTTTACCCCATCAGTTTCCCTTTGGTGCATTGGTTTGGTAACCATATTGCCTAGGTATGATAATGCACTCAGGAAGAAATCTAGGTACCTATCAGGTCAAGCAAATGGCTTTGATAAAGTATCAATATTTGCCTAAGAGGCTACGTTGGAAGCACACCCGCTGAGTTGGAATGGAAGGAGTATGATTTAGGACAGGCGATATAATCCAGCTTGACAAACTAGTTAAATATTGACAAGAAGCGGAAGAGCAGCCGAGCTGAGGCTGAGGAGAAGAGTCCTGCTTTTCTGATTGAGCACAACCAGGACTTGTGCACCCAGAATGAGCGGCTCACCCCCGGCCAGTGACCTGCATGGCTTGCCATCTCTCCTGCTCAAGGTAGGGCTGTTCTCCCAGCAGGGCTGCTCCTGTGGGTGTAGCACCTTGTCAGAAAGCTGTGTGGATATCTCCGAGCTGGGTTAACTTCAGGAGATATTTTTATCATGGGCTGCTCGGTTGCATAGAGGCGTGCGCTGTTCAAAATTTAACGAAGAAAAATAATCATTTTTTTTTTTAGTACGACATTGTGTTGTACATTTTTTTACCTTATAAATCAGAGCGATTATGCACATGTGTGTCTGTTCATTTAAAAATGTGTATTTAGTTGGTAGAATTATTATAAGACCATGTTTAAAACTGGCTATTAGCTAATGGAGAGACCTCATCGTCAAAGGGTATTATGAGATTACTGCTTCATTTGCCATAATGCACAGAGATAGTCTGAGGGTTCTGCTTTTTGTTTATGTGTTTGTTTAAATTTATTTACATACTTTAACCCATTCCCTAGCATTTTATCTTTCAACAAAATCCTTTTATAATCCAAAAGGTTGGGCAGAGATGCTGCTCCACATGATAACTGAAGAGCTATGTAAATAAAACCTGACATATTAACTGCCTTGCATTCCTGTAGTTTCATATTTAGAAATAAGAAAGTGTAGTGGAGATACGGGAAACAGCCATGTTTGCTTTTCCAAAGGGTAATTAGTCAGCAGCTGGAGCTTTTGAAACTAACTAACAGTAGCCAATCACCTTTTCTCTATTCCCACAACAGCAATGAAATTAGGACGTAGAAGAAAATAACCAAAAACGCCAACATATTTTTTATTAGCACAAATGATTTTATAAACAAATAATATAGAAACAAAATGTTAACAAGCACGCAAGAGAGGGAGCAGTAAAATATTTACTGTTTATTTTAACATTTAGTCTCCTTGGGAGACATTTAATAAACTGGCGATGATATACATGTCAGATATGGATTGTTATTTACCCCCACAAATAGAGCATTGTACTGTACAATTCCGGTGTGCCATATGGCCTGAACATACCATGCAATTCATTAGTGAACATATTACAGCTTTATATAGCCTCAGAGAAACGTGGCAACATGTGATGTAATGCTCATGGACAGTAGTTTGTTGGCTCATTTACCAGTGCTTTAAATAGAACGATGCTGTGCACGTTGCATTTGATGTTTGCTGCTTCTAAAGCTGGGAAATTCCCCGAACTGTTTTTCGTTATCAGTCCCTCAGTATGAATTGTTATAGAAGAAACAGATTACGGAAAGAAGGAAGTCTGACATATAGGCAAATGTGCAATCTACATCGTCTGATTCTGCAAACGCAGGCCACAGGACTGAATGCCTGCCTTGTTCCTAGGCCAAACTCCCAACCTTTCTGCTTGATAAAAACATGGAGCTTGTCTCACAGTGCTACATCTCAGGCACCAACCCGAGAAGAAAGCCATGCGTGACACTCTTACTAAGGCTTAATAAGCTGTGACTTTGTGTCATTAGAACCATTTAATCAATTTTGCTGTCTCATAACACGATAACCTTTGGTACCTCAAATAGCCTCAGGTCACTGATGTGTACAGATCACGAACATCAAAATCAACTCTTGGTTTCTTTGTTTTGTGTAAGTTTTTAAAGTGTACTTTGGCACACTGAAGGCATGTTTCCCAGTGTAATTCAGCCAGCACGTGGTAAAAACAAGAAGCATTCATTGATTACTCTTTGGACGCATCCAGCACCCTTCCACATGTAGAGCTGCCTGGGTGTGACTCACTGCTGTGTTACTCCAGTTTTCTGCAGTTACAGCTTTATGGAGATCAGGGGAGTTACCGCGGCTTAACCCAGAATTGCACAGTGGTGACATCAGCCTTGTTAAGCCAGGAGGGAATTCTGCATATGGAAAGACTTCCAAGCTGAACATAGTTTTTCGGTAAGGAAAAATAGGGCTAGGAATCCAACCAGTACAAGGAACTGGCATTAGTATGTGTATTAATAAAGCAGTGCTATTTTTCTGCAAACAATTTAGTGATACTGTTCAAACAACCCAGAATGATTAAGAATACAAAAGAGTATTAGAACAGAAAGATGCAACAATTTAAATGTGTGTGGTGAAGGTCAGACACTGATGAACTCAAAAACAGTTTTGAGAACTTGCAAGAGATCTTTAAAACTTATTCTTGAAGCCTTTATTTTTTTTTGTGATTCAAAGAAAAAAATCCAAGATACTCTACAAATCTTCGTGTAACTTTTGCATTCAAAGTGTTTGTTGCGATCACCTGGGTTGAATTTGACCCACCTGGGGCAAATGCTTGACTATGGGCTGTATCTGCTCTGTGCTGCTGTTGGTGGCGGCGTGTTCCTGATTTTCCAGGTGCTGATGCAGAAGGGAAAGAAACTATGGGTTTTGCATGAGAGTTTCTTAAGCTAGGGAGGCTGCTTTCATGCACTTAAAAGCCTTCAAAAGGACAGCGCCTTTCCTCAAACAAAAGCTTCACAGAGAAGAGCAAAGAAAAGAAATGTCCCTCATATTTTGGGAATGGGAGAAGCTGGGAAAGAAAATGTGTAGGTGGAGGCTGAACTGCATGTTCTTTGGCAGAGCTCAAACCAAACTGCAGAAAGGTAAATTCCTGGGAGAGGTGTGGACATAGAGCAGTGTCTGCTGGGATGCACGGAGCTCCCATGGACATTCCCATGTATCAAAGCTGTACAAATAATTTGGAAATCTGATTTTAAAAACCCACAGAGGTTTTTCCCTGCCCGTTCTGCAGGGATAAGTCATGAAGGCCTAGGAGAACAGTCAATAACAAATAGTCTTTTGCAAACAACATTCAGGCATGAATGTAAGTTATCCTTTATTCTTTCGGTTGGCAGTTCTGCCAACATGTTGCAATAAGTATTAATTAGGAGGAAGTACTTACGCAGGTGTGCAAAACACAATTTAAAGTGAAGTTGGGACAAGAAGATATTTGAGCCTTTCTCAGTTTTCACTGCTGCAAGTGGACAGAGCGTGCTCGGTTCTACCTCTTGTATGAAAATAGAGCTCAAGCAGAGAGAGAGACCTGCTTATCGTGAGCCCATACTTTGTGCCTAGCTCCGAAAGAAGCATGGTGCTTACTGATGTGCAGGCAGCTTGCAACAGCACCTGTTTTCCCTGCTAACTTTCTATCCAACAAGGGCCTGATCACCTTAGGCGTACAGTGAAAATCTGTAGGGTTCGGATATCAATCCATGGGCCCAAAGCCAGGTGAGTAAAGGAATGAAGAAATCAAGGAAGTTGCTTTGAGTTGGCTAGAAATGAGGGAAATGTCAGGAGATTTCTGTCACAGCGTTGGAATCTCACAATAACCGCTGCTAGGAGCCTCATTCCATGCATATTTGAATGCTTGCTCTGATTTGGCTTCGAATCTGAATGCTGACTCTGTTCTCATGCTGAATCCAGAGCCCAAATACATTTTCTCTATCCCATTTATTTTCCCAGGCCTCGTTAATTAATATGATCTGTGTGCATTCCAGTCCGAGCTCCAGCTTTTGACATCCTATGGACTTTGGCTATTTAAAGCATCATTCCCATGAATAAGTCATGGTAAACAAGGATCAGCAGGAAATTATCATTTGTTGCTCAAAAAGTAGTCAGTGCTAAATCAAATAAATACCCCGTCTTTTTAATGTTCTGTCACACAGACTAAAATCAGATAGAGCTTTTACTGAATGCGGCCCAGAAGTTATGAAGTAAAATAAATATAATGGAGTTGATTTGATTCTCCTGTTTGTTTCACTGTACTCAGAGAAAATGTTTGCTTATGTAGACACAGGAAACATGCTGAACAAATCCAGAAATACTTTTACTATGCATCTCAGAAACTTATAAGTACTGTAGTTCAGGGGAAACTTAACTGTGAATGATCAGACTTAACATCATTTTTTGTTCAGTTGTCACTTAATATCATGCTCCTATTTATGCAGTGAAAACTCTGGAGCTGTTCTGTGTGATTAAGCTATACCAAATGTTTGGCAGAGGACTGGGGACTTTCAAAATTAGAAGATGCTCCTTTTGGTGCCTGGTTCTGTTTAACTACGGAAACAGAAGCTTCAGAGGAACAAAATTTTACTTTGTAATTAAACGGGTGAAAATAAAATTGTGAGTAAAATTTCCTATAACGAAGCAAGACTGGTAGTCTGAGCTTTCATGCTGGTTTGTAAAAGAACACAACATCTGTTCAGGCAATGTTTTTCATTGTACTTTTTATCATTTTAAAAACAAAGCCAAGGAGAACAGCAAAGGTGTTGTAAGAACAGGATTCCAAGCCAAGTTCATAAATTGGCTTTAAAAGTGATTAATAAGCACTCAACACAAGCAGGCAATTGAATGTAATCACATATGGGAAGGCACAAGGGGTTCATCAGGCTCTCCCTACAAACGCTACAGAAAACAGCTATTTGTTAGTTACGTTTCGTGTTTCTTTAGCATTTAAAGGAATTTTGCCCTGGAAAGAAACAGGGATTTGTCCACTAATGCAGTATGTTATCCTCGTACAGAACTAGCCACCTTCCCAGAAATGAACAGCGATGCTTCTGGTTTGGTGGCAGTAATAAAACATTGGTCCAGTTGCTGCACTTTCTTGATATTCTGTTATGGAGTAGTTCTCCCTACTCGTAATACCTTTGAGTAGGATGTAGTTTCAGTGGAGGCTGAGTTTTGAGGAAAGAATCTTTGCAACTTGTATTTTCTTTGGATTGTGTTCTGATCCTTGGCCCTGCCTCGGACAGAAATCAAATTGCATGGAAACTTCTCCCTGAGACTGGAGCTTTAAAATCCAATTTGGGGATTTTCATTTTGAAATGTGACTCAAATTCCTCTCAAACTTCACCGTCTACTGTGTTCATTTCTCCTATGTAATCCACTCTTCAGGCTCCAAAATATGACATAAAATGATATTTTAAAAGATGTATTATATGGAATATAGTGAATGTCTTCAAAGCTTAGCAGGAGAATAAACTCTGGAAATAGCTGCGTGTTTTTAGAGGCAAGAAGAGAAATGCAGTGTGTCAGCAGTGAATAGTAAAAGAAATTTACTCCTCAAAATAAAACAAATGGAAGATCTGATAATATTACTCAAATTGTAAGTAAATCTTACTCTTACTAGAGAGTCTTTATACTTAATGTGAAGGTAAACAATGACTTTGTGAATTATTGCCTGTTTTATGGAAAACAATCAAGCAGCACCAGGTAAAACTGTCGTTACAAATAGTGAGCAGAGCCTCTCTGACCGACCCATCAGCGTATCAGCCTAGATCGTGGTGGTGCTTTCCTTACCCTGCCTTGCTGCAACCCCATATGGTCCCACCGCACACTGCCAGACATATGGGAAAGGGAAGGCTTGGGCTGCACATACAGCGACAGGTCGGGTGAAGCCCGCAGATAATCTGTGTAGGGTCCAGTTGGCTCAAAGGGCTTGCTTTTCTCCACGTCACATTTGAACGTGGTTTGTCAGGTGAATCACTGGAGACGTTTCTAGCCTTGTCAACTGATCGCTGCACATCTCCTGTTTTCAGTCATAAGTATTCAAAGCTGAGAAGTTATTTGCAGTACATAGTCACAAGCACAGAACTCAATCTATTTCCCGTATAATTTTAATCAAACAAACATCTGTTTGGCAAAATATTTACTAGTCAAGGCCAGCACCTAATAAGGCACGTACAGCAAACACTGATTGAGCAAATTCAAGGTAAAACAGGACTGAAGAAGACGTGCCTTGAATGCAGCTGCTAAGAGGTGGATATTCCCTGCAACTACCACTGATGGTTGGCAACATGATTTTAAAGATGTTTTGGTAGCTAGCAAACATTAACTTGAGAGCTTGGCTGGGCTGATGGACATGGCTGGTACTTGGGGACCTCAAAGGCCCCTCATCTTTACCCGCAGTAAAGTATCTTACATCTTTTCTCTCAAAACTGAGATTCCTCTTCACATACTATGTGTACTTGTATTTGTGGAAGTTGGCACCAACGTGCCTTGATGGCACATTTGATGGAGCAATACTCAAAAGTAGACGTGTAATACAGACAGTGAAATCCCTTCTGAATTACTTTTCATTCCGATCTTGACATACATCTAAAATCCTGGATTTGTCTCTGGTTTTCAAGAACTTTATTATTAATATTATTATTTTCCCTTCTTGGTCTAACTTGCAGATGTGGGGTCAGTGCTCAGTGCTGTCTGTGCACACAGCTTGGCTCCTGAGTGTGGCTCCTGGCGTTTGCAGCTCGTGCTAGAGAGGCCCTGTGCAAGGACCTCTCTCCCTTGCATGCTTGCCCTTTGCTATTGGCAATCAATCATGCTTTTCTGCAATCTTTCCTCTCTTATTCCAGGCCTTGCTTGTGTTTCTTATGGGATTTTTTTTGTTTGTTTTTCAAATTTAACATCCTGAAACACTTTCCTGACATCACCCGAGCCTTTTGACATGACACAATGTTTATTTAGAAGCCACCAAACTAGCCCTGGAGAACTTTCCTATGAAATCCTCTGATGTAGTTAATTGTAGCTTTTTTATCTTTCTGGGAAGACATTAGGGAACCTGCAGATCTGCTAATACCTGGATGTGGTGCTGTTCGAGAGATGGCTTAATGCAATGGCATTTTAGATGTAATGACCTAAATACTCTCTCAGCTGGCTGTAAAGCAAATGGACAAATGAAGCACATTGTTTATGCTTCGTTGTGTAATGTTTTAATACACTGTCATGTTTGGTGACAATGGCTTCAGTTTAACCCATAATTTTTATAACTCCATTGAAAATCTTAATTAGAATTATGTAATCCCAAGGAAAATCTATCAGGTAGCTGTTTCATTTTTTATTTTTTTAAGTTCTCTGAACTCACCAGCCTGTGACAATGTTGAGATAAGAAAGGCATTGCTCCCCAGTGCTTGCTGGACCAGAAGGAATCGGAGATGGGGCTGAAGCCATTCCCTGTCGCTGGGTCTCAGCACTCCTGTGACCAGCCCGTCGATGATGCACAATGCTCTGTCTGTTCCCGTGTGAGGGTCCAAACATCACCCTCAGGAAGGCTCAGCAAAGGCTCAAGTCCTAGGTGGGGAAATGCCTAGGCCCCAGGCCTCGTACCACAGCCTGGCTCGAGGTGTGGGGTACGGCAGTTTGGGGGTATTTGGAGCCCTCGGGGAATGAGGCAGGGGGTGCCTCAGATGGGCCACACAGCAGCGGTGCCTCGCTCTGCTCAGTGCCTGCCGGGTGCCGACTGGGAGGTAAGCACCATCCAGACACACATCATCAGGAGTCCAGAGCTCTCTGGAGAGCTGTTTCCCCTACGACGATAATCGAGCAAACATCTGTTTGGCTAAATATTTACCAGGCATTGCCAGTACAGAAATAGATAGGTACATTGTGGTTCTGCTTTAGCATAACTTTTTAAAAATTCACTGGTTACCTAAGCAAAGGCTCCAGCTCATTCCTCTTAGCAGAGCGTGCATGGCTCTGGCTTATCCTCTGCTGCAGAGAGAGCATCCTCTGACGAGGGACCTGCCAGAAGACCGTATTGCATACCTCATTTTCTGCCTCTTGCCTGAGTAAAGCTCCCACAGAGATTGATAGTTTGTGGTTTTACCTCCAAGTTTTAACCCTGGCGAATGTTTCATGGATTGCAGTGAGGGAACAATTAGTGTAAGAACTGTGGAGTGGGGCTCCGTTAATAAAAATTGTGTGAAGTACAGAACTGCAAGGATTGACGTGGTAAGGGCATATACAGCTATAGCTAATACACAGCATTTATTGGAGCCTCCCAGTAAATCTTTTTATAGGGTATATGACTACAAGGAGAACAGAGAGTGGGAAAATTACAAGTGGAAAGTCTTGTATTTGCCAAATCTCTGTATTTTAGCCATTTTGCATAGTGAGCTATGTATTTGTGCAAAGATTGACTGGGAGTAGAAAATCTGGCTTATGTCACCAGGATTTTTCTGTTCTCACCTGACGTTAATCTGTGCTTTCTTTACACTCTCATAAGTTTCCAGTTAGTTTTTGTGCTGCCAGCTTGGAATTAGATGAGGCAAACCAAGTATATTTAAAAATCAGAACTCCTTCTGGCAGACAGAGGCAGCAGTTACTGTCTCAGTGCAGGAAGCCATGGGATCTGCTCAGAGACAAGCAGAGCTAAGGCCACGAATGGATCTAGGGAGATGAAGATGTGAAGTTAAAAAAGATACTGCGTGTTTGACACCCTAATGACATGGGGTATTAATAACACAGCTCTTATATATTACTAATAGCATCCTTGTTTCCCTCGTAATTACACAAGACGGTCACACATCTTCTGGTTCCCCCACTAGGCAAAACAACTTACAAGCATATGCTCCTTCAGACTCTGCTGCACAAGTAAATAAATGGTGACAGCCTTGTAAAACCCTTGACACTGTTCCAGCATTTAAAACCTCTGTTTATCCAGGATTCAGCAAGTACAGAAATGACTTTCATGACAGAACTCAAGTAGGCTGCCTGCTAAAGCTCAGCTCCTTGAGATACCATTCATTAGCTCTGAAATTTATGGCTACCGTATGTTGGCTTCAGGCAGAATAGGACAAACGATTTTAATGAAGGAGAGCTGGATTTTTCTCCTTGATCCATGTAAGTCAGCATCCGATGTTATCTTGGAGATAACTAACAAACATCAAGTTTAAAATAGAACAGCAATGAGCTGCTCCCCCGGGCAGGAAGCCCTGCAGAGCTCCCCAGTGTGTGCTCTGCACCCAGGGGGTTAGCCTTCAATGGGAACGTAAATATGGCCAGGGAATTGTAAAGGAGAGGAAGTTTCAATGTAAACAAGATAGTAAAAACAGCACAAATAGCACGGCAAGTAGCCAGGAAATGATGGTATTTATAAAGAATGATGAAAGGGGAAAGGGATGGAGAGGGGGCAGAGGAGTGCAGGGTGTCATGGGACAAGTTCCCATGGTGAGAAGGGTGAGGGTGGGATGGGCGCTCTGCGTCCCGCTCGTCCTTCATCCCAGTCATCCAGTGAAAAGCTCTGAGCCCTTGGAACTCTGATCCCTGCGTGCTGTAGAGAAACTAGTGGGTTTTTTTTTGCTTTTTTTTTTTTTTTTTTTTCCAAGAAAACCCTTGCATTTTAAAAGTCTATGGAATCAAACTCTAGGCGGTCTCACGCTCACAAAGGACACCAGAGTATTTAGGTAATGATGAAGGAACTCTTTAGTACCACAGACTGTTTGGGATGTTCATTTCCATGATTATTATATTAATTTATTATAGCATCTTAGTATAGCTGGGAGCACATCAATCTAATTTTGAAAGTCTGCACATTTAAATACTACCATAGGCCCTAAAACATGATCAATAGCTTCTCTACATCTGTTGAGCTTGTCTTCATTCAAGAAGTGGCTTAACAATATAGCTGAGGAGAAAGCTGGTGGAGAAAGGCATATCTGGATGCCCAGCCACGTTTATCAGTTCATCACTGTTCCAACCTGGGCAATGAGAGGTTACAGAATTAGCCTGGTTTTTATAAATAACGATCTGCTCCCTGATGAGCAGATAATACTAAGTATCAGGAGAGTCTCAGTGCAGAGTATCTCTATCAGTAAACGCTTACTGATTACATGCTATAGAGAAACTCATGGAGCTCTCTCTTTACCTTTTTAAGCAGTATTTCAAACTTGTGTAAATGGCCGTAATCTGTATTGTCGGGTCAGACGTGGTAGATTATTTGCCAGAGTAAATAAATTAGACTAAACCGCTCTGCAGCTGAATTGTCATAGCGGGGTCAGTCTTAAGCGAATGCTACAACAAATTTCTTCTGAAGTGTGTCGCAGCCTACCCTGAATATGAAATCTCCGGAGGAGCACAGCAGCTTTACTTATGTTACATTTTTCTTATTTAATCTGAATGACTGTGACCAAGTATGCAGTGTTGCTGAAGACGCATTTCATGCTATTTAAGGTGCTGTGGGCACCTTCTGTGCACCTCCTTTTAGGGGTAGGATGGGGAAGGTACATGGCTTCTGCTATTCTTTGTACCCTGAAAGGTGCTCCTGGAAAGCTGGTAGTCGAGTCTCAACCCTAACAGAGGTTTGGTGCACCATTTTCCAACTGCTGTTTGGCTTTTTATAGGAACAAAAGTTTGCTTGGCTTGGGACTTTACTTACTTGTAACAACCCAAACTCAGATGCTGTGTTAGTCTGCACTTGCTTGGCTGCCTTCGTAGGAATATTTGTGAGCTTGGCACACCTTTCATTTGAAATGAAGTGGAAAATCTCCAGCGTTGAGTCTGGTTTTGGGTTTCATCACATAACTTTCAAGCTACCATAATCTGCAGTGAATTTTTTGCTAAAATAAGCTACATATTTTCTCGGAGTTAGTAAAGAGAGCAATAAAATGTGGATTAGCTGATAAAAAAAATCTTATGAAAAGTTATTTTCAGTACAGGAAAGGGAAAGAAAATGATTTCTTTGTCTCCACGATGAAGACTGAGAGAAATAAATATGTAATTTTAAAATAGCTCAGTCCTTTTCTCACTATCACTGACATCCACAATACTCTGGACTCCCTGTACCTTTGTATTAGTGCCACATACAGAAAACTCACGAATGATGTACCTTTGTAGGCACAGTTGCAATGGCTTCAGCCCTGTGTATCTTCCTGTGAAGGTTAAATAAATAAAACAAGTGGCCAGTAGCTGGTTCTGGAATTCCTGCTGAAAACCCAAGATTTAACACCCTTTCAGCAGTGTAAGGTTGAATTTATTACAAGAGGCTTCGGTGATAAAAAACAAACCAAACTTTCCTTTGAACTGCAGAAAATGAAGATTGTACAGTTCCTCAGCTTCCTGTAAAGTTCTTGTCTACCCTCAGGAGGCATGCTGCAGAATTTTGGCTCCTTGCAGTGCTTTAAAAGCTCCTTGCTGTGTGTATTGCACCTCTCAGTTGTGGCGATGGCTGCCGTATGGCATTAACATGAAGTAACATCCCAGGTAAGGACTGTTCCCCCTTTGAGCCGAGGTACTCTCTTGCAGTTGTGCTGCAGCCTCCTTCAGGCCCCATCCACCAGGGGCCTCCCCACAGGCCGCAGGTGAATTCTTCTCCATGCCCGGGGCCCCTCCTGCCCTCCTTCAGACCTTGGGGGCTGCAGGGCTGCTTCTCTCTCATATTTTGTCACTTCTCTCTCCCAGCTGTTGCTGCACAGTGTTTTTTCCCCTTTCTTCTGTGTGTTCTCACAACCGCTGTGGCTCATGGCTCGGCTCTGGCCAGCAGCGGGTCCCTTTTGGAGCCGGCTGGAGCTGGCTCCTCTCTGGCATGACCGCCCCTGCTGGGCTCTGCCCACAGAGGCCACCCCTACAGCCCCCCACTGCCAAACCCCTGCTGCCTAAACCCAACCCAGAGATGTCAGAACAGCAGCACCAGAAGTTTGTGTAGTATCTCACAATTTCCTAGGTGTCCTTTTACACTAATTTTCTCTCTCCTCATTCACTCCAAAGCATGTGATAATTGCAAGTCCCGGTATGTCCTGATACTACAGGTCATTTTACAGTTTTGTTCTCCTCTTCAGTGTGTTTGCTAGCCCTTCAGCTTTGTTTGCCAGCAAATTTGATCATGGTTGAACTTATATCAAAGGAGCATTCAACAAAGCGCTGCTCGTTAGCCCGTAAATTCGCTGTTTGTTAGCCGACTTACAGTCCTGCCCGGCAATCCAAACAGACAGAGGGGCACAGGGGGAGCCTTGGCAGGGGCGAAGGGGACTCCACTGGAGGACTGATGAATGCACAATTGATGCTTTCTGTGGCAGCATGATGGCCTCGTCTTTTAATTGCACTTTACTGAGCGGAGCTGATTTGTGCACTTGTGGGAAGTGCTCTCAGGCAGCTGATTTTTAAGCTTTGCGTGCAGCCAGTTGGTAGGTTGCAACCCAGGCTATGGGGCATGCACCTGACCAACACGATGACCACATCCATGATTCATAATATTGATTATGACAGAGCAGAATAAGCAAAGCTGTGTAGCCTGACAACTCTACAAGTGGAGTGTCAGTCCATGGAGCGATGTACGTCCTGGTTTGCCATTCCCTGTGCTGTCTCTCAGTTTCCCTGTGCTTTGACAGTGAGCTCACTCTGTCAAAGTGAACATTCCTCTTGTAGAATGAGAAGGGAAAGATGAAGTGGATGGTTTATTATTTCTCCTTCCGCATGTCCTGAATTTCTTGAGTAAGCTGGTGAAGGGGACCACGTAAATAGATTGCAGTTTAGGGAAGACTTATGAAATAAGCTAGAAAGAGCAGCAGTTGGGTGTTTTTTCCATGATTCGCCCTATTAGTGAGCATGTACAGGGTGTGAGGGAAGAAACGTCACAGATGAGTCTCAGCAGTTTGTTCTTTCTTTTTCTCTTTCATGCTTGTTTCATTTAAAGCTATCTAGGCTGCATCACTGAGCCGAATATTAAGCCTTGCAAGAGAATAATAGATGTAATCACCAATTTTTATTAACTAACACAGAAGACTGAAATGTGGAAATACTTTCTCTCCTGGTGACATGGAACTAAGAATGTGTCTACCATTCTGACTAGCAAAAAAAATCTCCTATTTAGTTAGAAAATATTTGACATGCTCTCCTCAATGAGATGAGTCCCCTCAGATCTTTATGTCTGGGAAGCACCAGGCAGGCAGCAGCGAGGCTGTCACTGCCAGGATCCCAGCACTGCCTGCCACCAGGTGCTTAGTGCCACACTGCAGGCATTTCAACATGAACCCTGCTTCGGAAATGTCAGTCTTGCAGCTCATCTGCATTGGGGAAAGGTCTTGTTGAAGACTGGCAGGGTAGCTGCTCACAGAGATCTTTCCATATAGGATGTATATATCCGTATAAGATTGAAACACAAACAGATGGTCCCCAAAAAATGTTGGAGACGATATATAAAGTGTGTGACGGGTTCACTGATGTTCAAGTATTTGTTTCTTGTTTGCTTTGTTAGAGCTTTACATAATTCCTGTCCAAATGGAGGGAGTGAATGCCCATACACTTTGAAAGCAGGGTACCTGTGTAGCTGAGGGTACACTTGCAGTTTTCTTTGCTGTCAAATTGATCTTGTATTTGAGGTTTGGAAGGCTGATACTGAGGCAAAATGATGCATCCCACAGTGTTTATTCTGTTGTGAGCAACCTAAAAGTTGCATGATGTTATTACAGGCTGTGCTCTTTACCAGGTTGACATTAATGCATATGCAAAATGATAGCCAAAGCCTTTAGCTTCCTCTTACTGTGCTCAAAGCACTGAGCTGTGAAATAATGCTTCGAGTTGATCATAGATGCATGACACAGCCCACCTAATGTGATAAAATTCCTTTTGGTATAAGGCACAATTACACAGAACTCAAATGCAAGCACAAGATGTGAGTACTTTGTGAAATTCATAATGAAATAAATGTTCATTGTTACTTTAGAACTCAAGTGTTATTCTCAAATGTCTATAGATCTTAATGGAATAAATGCAGTATCTGAAAGTGAAGAATACTACAGCTTACTTTGCCATAAATTGCTTGATTATTGGAACTCGCTATTAGAATTTCCTGTAAAGCTCATTTATGGAAATAATTAGAAACAAACTCTTCAGATCCACTTTGCCAGACTAATCTTCTTTACAAATTGCCACTCTACAGTAATTTCTAGCTCTCTGTTCTGAGAAACTTTATCACAAGGAAGAAATGCAATATTAGGTTTTAAAATTAATACATGATAATCTTCTGATGAGTGTTGGACAGCGCATAATGAGCTTACACTTTTGCAAGCAACTGACTGAGAAAAAATAGTGTTGAAATGAAGGAGATTTGGGATGAGTCAGAATCCTTTTGAAATACATTTCTTGCTTTAGAGGATGTGTGTAACTCTAGTATCTGGCTTGCAGTTGAATAAGGCAACTAGTGTGACTCTTTGGGAAGGTATATTCAGTGTTTAGGGGGCTGAGGCTGACTAGGGGTGATGAGGCAGAGCTGCAGAGTACATAATGCCATACTTCTGGAGCCTGCTGGTGCCAAGTGTTTCTGAGGCCATCTGAACTTCTCTGCGAGGTGGAAGAAGCATAGAGACCAACATCTATAAGCCACTTTTTTTTAAATGTATTTTAATATAATTTGTTCTTCTAGAACAAATATGTGCATCACACCCTAATGACAATGGCAATGTCTCACCCAGTTAGTGTTTGGAGTCCAAGACTCTTAAGCAAGAGAGTCAGTGCTTCATTAATGGTTCAAATCTAACTCATGGTGCAGAATAGACAACACCATGACTCACTTTTGTTCTTACAAGATCCTCCTTGAGGTCCAGCCCTTCTCCCATGGAAACCCACACCACTGTTTGAAATTTCAGCCTATTGATTCTGCGGGACTGGTGCTTTTCTTCGCTTCATTGGCGGTGGAGACAGACACATCTCAGACTATCTAGACTCTTCATGCTGAGCCCACTATGCACATAAGGATGTTTTTTGCATACCCTTATTGCTTTACAACCCCCAGTCTCATTTATTTTAGAGATTGCTTTCAACCTCATTACTTTCTTCCTTTTTACCCTTCCCTAATCACCATTCGAGAGCCCAGGATTTGGGGAACTAAATCCTCTCCATCATGTTCCAGGTGCCTATTCTGGCCCTGCCATGACAGAGAGCTGGCCTATGACCTTCCCATGTTTATAATTTCATTATTATTTCTTTTATTTTCCTTTGGAAGTTGAGTCGTTTGTCATGGGGGTGCTGGGAGACTGGCACAGATGATGTGGAGGATATTGTTGTGCACGGTTAATACCCTCAGAAGATACCCAGCTGCAGAGCCAGCTTCTTAAGGTACCTGCTGCTCGCTGCTCTCTTACAGCAGCTTTTGTGCTACAACCTTTCTCTCCATTGGCCTTGCAGGACAGAAGATTACAAATAAGTTTCATTGAAATATTCCTCAGGGAAAAAAAAAAAAAAAAGCTGTAGTTTTTATAATCTTTGATGAAAATTACTTAAACCTAATATGTTCACTGCTTTGTGTGTGATTGGACTGAACATGATGTACAGCTTCCTAGGTAAATTTCAGCTTTGTTGTGTCCAATGCATTGAGTACATAAACCAGATGCTACCATACTTTCAATTACTTATTTCTATTAGTTTAGTTTTAGGTTGAAATGAAAATATAGATGTAAATTTACCTTCTCATAAAATCTTTATTTTTTAAAATGTATTCCCGTAACAGATAAATAAAAAATCAATATTTTCTGCTCAGCAAGGCAGAAGGGATCTGATATGCTTACCAAATGGAAGATAAGGATAACTTAGGAGAAGGAGAAAATAGAAAACAGTGTCATTGCAGTTAAGAGAATACCTATCCGTGAACTCCTTCCTTGTTAAAATGTAGGTATATGACTGATGTCAGCTGGTAACATCACTGTCTGTTGCACTGCAACTTGAAACAGACATCACCAGGAGCTTTAAAATGTCATTTTACTTCTGCAGAGTCATCTCATGAAGCCCAGTGCCTTACAGATAACATGGTGCCCTCTTCTGTTGTGGAACTCTTCCAGTGTGCCCTCTTCTGTTGTGGAACTCTTCCAGTGTTGCTATTGTAAATCTTTGGCAGTTCAACCCCCTTTTATTTATTTATTTATTTTCAGGCCATGGTTTACTTAAGAAATGGTAAGTAAAAGAAGTGTATGTCATATGCAAGAATTTTCTGAGGTAGAAGTGCCTGAAACTGTTTGGGCAAAACAAAAGCGACCCCTTGCAAATGTACAGCCTGGTGAGCAGTACCAAGAGGATGGCCTAAAAAATCTGAGTTCCCCTATTCAAGGATGAGGTGAAGAACTGAGGTTATAAATACCCTAAGTACCAGGATGATTAAAGGTGATGTGCAGGACCGTTTCCCAGGCTGACTCCCAGTGAGGATCCTTAACAAAAAGCCGACTCCCAGGGCTGAAGCCAGCCCTCTAGTTTGTGCCAACCTGGGTGGCATCTGTAAGCAGCCAGCTTTGACAATTTGCATACAGACAGCAGGTGAACACTTCTCCTAGCAAAGGTGTCGGCAAGATCCCCACATTACCTAACTGCACGTTACCTAACTGCAGGTTTCTGTTTTAGCCTGCCCTCACTGGATGTGGAACAAACAAAGTTAGGCACCTGGATCTCAGCACAGCTGGGGAAAGCATGGGGTGAGACTGTGCCTTTGGGTGTAATTGGGAAACTGCTTCACTCCTGGGTTTTACAGGGAGACCTATGACCGGTCCAATAAACCCTGTTAGTGGGAAGCGAGGACAGGGCACAGCCTCGTGGCCTTGCTGAGGCCGATGGATGCATTAGACTTTGATCCCTGCAGGGACTGAGATTCAGTCCCAGGCCCTGCTGTGATCAGCGCTGAACTCCTGGTAATTCCCAATCGCTGAGCACAGAAGTCATTTCTGGAGCTGGGGCAAAAGTGGATTTGTACAGCCAGTACTTGAAAATCATGAAAATATTTTCTGCAAGCAGTTGCTGATGCCAAACAACACCGTTTTTCTCGTTTCTCCAATGCAGAATTAGCCAAATCAGGTTTCATTATACCGAATGATTTGTGTACGCTTCTTGTTCGTGGCTTTGCTTTTCTGATCACAATTCAATCTTTTATTTTTTTTTTACCCATCAAGTGACCATGAATTATATCTTGGAAATGTACAAATATTATCTCCAGCTTAGAAAGAAGTGTAGGGGCATTTTAACTCAGAACCTCATTTCTTCATTGCAGGTCAAGATGGGTCTGTTTTCCTATGTGCAGGTGCTGAGGTGTAAAAATCTTCTTCTGAAAATGTGTATATACATGATGGTTCCCCTTCAAAACATTTCCTTAACACTTATTTATTTATTTATTTAATTTTAATAAGATGACAGTAATGGGATCTGAAAACTGAGAACAATTGAGTCTTCTACCAGGCTTCCAAGGGTTGTCTGGATGTTATTTTCAGTTGTTACAGTTGTAAATGATGGTTCTGCGTGTCTTGTAGCTTTGTTTATTCGAGCCACTGGGTATTCTACAGCAAAGAGATATTCACAATACAGTTCCAAAATCCTGCAGAAAATACAATTTTCCATTAAATTTCATCCTTTTTTTTCCAGAAAAGCTCATTTCTTAAATGGGTGGTGGTGAGAGATGAATAAGGAAAAGGAGTATTAAGATCTGTTCAGAAAATTAGACTTCAGAGCACCAAATACATTAGTAAAAATTGGCTTCATTAACTTCTCTAAATTATGTAGGCATTAATAGGATTCTTATTATTAATTCATGTAATTGTTTATATGAGTTTTTTGATTGGGCTTTATTTATTTATTTATTTATCTGTGCTATTCCAGCACTGCATTGATGGGACTCATTAAATGTAATGGCATTTGGCAATTTATCACACAGATTAAAAGGCCTTTCCAGATCACCTCTGCTCACCCTTTCTTTGGGAGAACATCTTTGGTGTGTATCAGGGACCAAATGAATTGCACAATTTTCTTGTACACAGCGTTCAAGACCGGTATGCCTCAGAGTATAAGAAAGGCACACAATTGATTATCAGACCACCATTCCTTCCTTTCTCTCATTTATTCTTACTAAAAAACAAAACAAAACAAAAACTCTTTCTGACTTCTTTATGTCAGTTCTAACTGTCAAAAATTAAAGGGGTTTTAAAATGCATACAGTAGTGCTTTGTTAAAGTCAATAATTGGCTTTACCTGACCATATTTTATCAACTACCTTTGAAAGTGCTGTAGAGGAGCTTTTTAAATACTAAAAAGTTCTATTATTCAACCCAGTTGTAACATTAGCAGTATATAGAATAATGTATTCCCATTTGTGCATAATGAGGTTGTAAATTCATTCAAGGGTTCTGGCAACGTTGTGAACCACCAGAGCAAACTCTATTTTTTTTAATGTCACCAAAGTCAGGCCAATCAATTTACGCAGCTTTTGAAGCACATTGCCCCTCCAGAGCATGGTAGGGCAGCAATCAAAGTGCTGCAAGCATCAGCCAGGCTGAATGGTAAGTGCGCAGCGTAGGGCATGGAAGACACAAAAGAATTGGTCAAAGTCCTGTTGCTTCTGAAGTCCAAATCACTGAATCAAAGAATTGGCCATATATTTTTTATCAAAAGTCAGATTTCAATTAAGGAGTCTCTCCATTTCAGATGTATTCCTGTGCTTGTAGTCAGCAGTACTGAACAGTAGGTTAATGCAAGATTATGCGGCAATACAGCGCTCTGCATAAAAATACATGCACCTCAGGGTGTGTTTGTCCTTCTGTTACGAGCTCTGCCTGAATGTTTCTGTTATTGCTCGTTTGAGGATTGCTTAGACCAGCAAACGCCCATGACTAATTGAATAAAAGCAAAAATTACAAGGTGATCTGTAGGAGGGCAGTAAAAACGAAGAGGGTTACTTACAGGGAGTGCATGAATGGTAGATGATGATGAATGCTTTGAAGTTTTTAAAGATTTTGCTATTTTTCATCACGTATACAGTTTGCCCCTTCCCTTCCACCCAGTGTTTTTTGGGTGGTAGAGCATATCACACCCGCACTGACCTTGTGATGATGACCTGCACTGAATGATGCCCGTGACTGTTGGAGGGTTTCGTTTTGACTTTGGAATTGTCACGTGAAAATTTTTTTAAAAAAGCTCCTTGAATTGCACTTTCCTGATGAAATCCATGTTTCTTTGAGCACATTCCCTCACTCCCAGGAATTTGCTGTCTTTGTGTTCCACCTCCCCTGCCTAGCATGGGGGCATTTTCCTACCAAGTCCCTGGGAATTCTTCCGGCGACTCTTCCATGGTGGAAACGTTTGGTGCGTTCCTGTGCCTCTCTGTCCACTTGCTATGCAAATAAGTATGCTTTCCTAGATAGTCCCAGCCTGAGGAAGGAGGGAAATTGTTAGATGGGGTGAGGAAGAACTAACCCTTGACCTTGCTTGAAAGCTGCATGAGAGGTTCTAGCTATTGTTCAGCCCAAACTGGATGGCCTGAATTGCTTGTGACTGGTGTGCCGTAATCAATCACACCGTAAACTTTCCCAGCTCTAAAAAAGATGCAGAACTAGGAACAGAGGACTTAATGTTTCAAAGTACTGTTTGCAAGATCATTTAGAAAGTTCCTAAATCGCTTCTAGTTTGGGACCTTATCTGCGCCTTATCTTCTTCATGTGAAGTCATATGCATTGACTAAGGGATTTTCACCGAAGGAAAAAATTAGCTTCATAATCACTGACACCTACCTTTTGTGAAATCACCATCCTGTACAAGTTCGTATCTATCTTTCTAAAAAAGAGAAAGCTTTTGTCCTCTGTGAAGAACACACCCTGTCCTGTTCATGAAGTCTGCTTGGCTTGCAGCTGGTGATACCGTGCAGGTAGCTTCTCCTAATCCCTGGCGGGGGAAGAAGAAAGATTTGGCGGTCATTAGTGCGCAGAATTATCTCAAACACAATAGATTTTCCTCATGACAAATCACACATAATCTCCATAGCAACCTCCCATAATTATGCATAAGATTTCAATGTAGCAACAAAAATAAGCATGGCAGGAATTGTAAAGAACAGCTATGTAGGGTGAGACAGATGTGGGAGTAGATGGGGTATAGAAGACTGAAAAGCAACTGTTCTAAGATGTAAAAAATGAACAAAAGACAGAAAGATTGCCTGCTTTGTATTGTGGAGAGTGGTGATTAAGTCAGTACATTATCTGGAAATTGGAGACGAGGGGCTCAAATATCTTCTAATAATGTAGAGTTTCCTGATAGTGCCACACAGTTTAAAGAATGTCAGCAGCAGTTTTACCCCAGTTTCACAGGATTATTATAGTTGTAAAAAAGATTTCTGAGTAGGACCTTGGCATTCAAGACCTAAATGTGGCATTTTTTTTCTTTTTTTCCAAATTTTGTTTCAATCTGTTTGAACAGTTTTGACCAATGGGATCTTAAAAGTAGTATGTGGATTTTTGCTGTCATCCTTATTATCTATCTATCTATCTGTTCTTTGGAATTCAAAGGTTGTTTTTACCTTCCACATGAGCAGATTTCCACATGTGAAAGAAGGATAGTTTTTCTTTTCAAAAGTGCACATGGAATTGGGAGAGAATGAGAAAATAAGGAAAATCATTTTTTTAATGCATGATAAATGCTTTGGTATTTTTTTTTTTGTCTTACTGTGCTCATAGCGCTTTGTATGGCATCCTAGATTAACAGCTAACCCACTTGCCGATGCAATCATTCTGTATCATTATCAAACACATTAGCAGTGTAAATGCAGCAGGTAGATTGTATGTCCTGCTTATATATCGCTGTGCTGATGAACTCAATGATCCCACCGTTGGTGCTGATCCATCACAGAAGTGAGGGCATCTCAGAGGCCCCTAGGTACCTTCAACTTCAGTAGTATCTGAGGATTCCCAGCAGCTGGTTCAATAATTAAGTTCACACTTCAAAGGCAATAATCCTATGTCAAGACATCTGTGATTACATCATTATGATTATGATTTTCTTTTAATTGCCATGGCCTGATACAGAGCTTTACAATTAAGCTGGCTTCTCTGAACTCAGTCAGGTACTTTGACACTGACTTTTGGCTATCATCATGTAAAAAAAAAAAAAGTATAATCACTTTAATTAACATTTTAGCTAAAAATATGGAAGAATATATACTATATTTATCCATAAAATTACATTCAGCTATTATCATTCAACGAATGAAATAGTGCTTTATTTAAATTCAGATTTATTTTGGTCTAGAACAGATTTAGACTGCAATAGTAATGGATTACCTTACATTTTAATGCTGTATGTGACCGTACCACTTCATTCCAGACTTGTCTTTCTCTTACAGCGGATCTTAGGGATAGCAGAGGTGGTTTTAGTATGCTACCCTATTACCACATTCACATTACTAAGTTGTTTTATAGAAGACTCTCAGTTTCGTTCTCAGGAGATGAAAGAAGTTAAACCTCATGATTCCTATTCCCTGTTTTTTCCTGGTTATGAACAATTAATAATTCTTAATTTGAATAACCTCGCATCCTTTGTGAAACTCCCAAGTGAGAATCAAGCCAAGACATTTTTTTGCCCTTATGCCTTTCAGTTTTCTAGAGACAGCATCCCTCCCTCTTCAGGTCTCCTGAACGTTTCCTTTATTTTACAAACAAAGATCATATCTTCTGAAGAGCTAGTGAACATCTTCACTTTCCTTATGGCTGATGGCAGGCAATGGACTGTTGCTTTGGGCACCTCAGGAATAAATGTCCTGGTATGCCAAACTCCAGAGCGTCTTCTTCTATAAAAATGAGTAACAATCTAACCAAGTATTACAGGTAGGTAGGAATAGAAGAGTTCCTTATCATGAATTCAGGTGCAAGCAACTTCCTTTTTTTGTTAAAAATATCTGAAAATTACTACCAAAGCTCAGATACTGTGTAGCCTGATGGTGTTCGATACTCAGACAAGCAACTGCAACTAAGGATGAAAATTAAAGTCTGTTTTGAGACTCCTTCTTCTCTTGAATATCTAAATTTTTGCGTGACCAAAGAGTGCAGTGCTAAATTAGTTGCTGGTTTGAATCATCTCTTGTAGAATATTCAAGATCACATTAGCTCCTATTTTTAATTTATATTGCTTCTGTTAAATAGGTTTACTAATATTGGGTATTAATGAACTTTAGATATTTTTCTTGCATTCAATGTATAACTTTTTCTTACCGTTCAGTTAAAATGAAGCTAACATGACTAACATAAAATAAGTGAAAGTTTGACTAAGATTTTGTAGAAACCAGGAAGCAAGTACTGCATCCTGTTGAACTCTATTAACATTTCATACCACAAGATGTTCCACTTGCTAATATAAAACATAATAAGATGATTTGTCAGTAGATATATGCCGAACTTTTTATTCCACTCTCAGTCTATTTTATTTGCATATAAAGTGGCACATTTACACTCAACAATAACTAGACCTGAAGGAATGATATTTAAGAGGAGAATATAATTAATCTGTTCAGGTCATAAACATTTTCTTCAGGGCAATGGGAAACCATCTATGACAACCTTCATAATCATTCATGCCCATTACTAAAATACTTTAGAATGAGCTCGCAAAGCTGAAGATAGACAAAACATTGTCATTTTATTCCAAGGAATTATTTATGTTTGTCTTATGTAGCATTTTGAGAGTTATCTGAAGAAAAAATTGCTCTGTGTTTTTTATGTTTGACTGTGTCGATGCTGCGTTCTCTTCCATAGTGTGCTTATATGATGTATTTATTGTGTTTCCCATCGTTTTATGCTGTAGCTCAAAAAGCGTACAGGAATTTTGCTGTTTTTCAAATATTATGACTGCCTTATATGGAAACGAATTATAAAGCTACTTAGTAGTTCTAATTATGATAAAAGGTTTTCAGCAGGTCTGCCAAAAGAGAAAGCATTTTCCAAATACATTTTCATGCTACTTTGTCTTGGGGGTCTGGACACATTTTTTAACTATTTCAGTATTTTTCAAAAGTTACGTAGATTGAAGATGAAGGTGTGAGGAGGGTACATATTGATTGCAAATTCAGTCGCTAGGAATCAGTACATAGGGGCAGATTTGTATGGGCACAAATGAGATCCAAATCTGTATAATTTTTCCCATACCCCAGTTACCACCTTGGCTCTGGAGAGCATTGTTATGCACTGGGATCTCATTTAAACCTTCTGGCCCATTTCCCTAACTCCAGCCCCATATAGTATAGTCCTAAACTCATTTATATTCTGGGAGGAAGGGTCAGAATATCCATAGTTCACCCTGTGCACTCACTTTCCAAGCTGGAAGACTGTTATCTTTCCCTTTGCAGGCTGAGCACATCCTCTCTCTATGGCTGTTAGTTCCTAGCAGCCGTGAGAACAAGGATTCAACCCATGTCCTTCTGCATGGAGGTCTCCCAAAGTTCAGTACGGTCTGCTGACACTCGCTGTGCGTGATCTTTCAGAATTTCACAGAAATCAGCTCAGCTCAGTTTTGCTGTTGTTGAAACTTCCAAATCGTTGGCTGTTCACTTTCCAAGAAGCAATGCCCCAGTACCAAGGAGTACAAGGCTTGGTACCTGGGGGTGATAAATGGGTAGGTTGGCAGAGGGGGTTGAACCTATATGTGTAGGTATTTTGACATAATACAAAAGTTTTTTTTTTTTTTTTTTTTTTTTTTTTTTTTTTAAAAAAAGGAAAAAGCCACTTAGTCACAAAACCCCCCAGTCAACAAAACATTTTCTATAACCTCTGTATTGCTGCGGGATGGACTCCAGATTATGAACACACTTCCTTTTAACGCCGAGGCAAGTTGTTTGTGGAGCCCTATGAATCAAAATGTTTTATCTGACAATATTTTGTAAGTATTCACTATATTTTCTTAGGCATGAAAGGGCCAACAGATAATTTTTAAGCCCAGAAAGTGAGTAGGCTCTTCTGAGGCATTGCTATTGCCTTGTGACAGTGACTTACCACACGTAGATCAGTCACAGACTAACTCACAAGAGGGAATCTGAAATAACTGGTAGTTACTGGATCACGGTACAATTCACACCTTTCATACATTGGTTAACTGTAGCTCATTATGTGATTTTATCATCTTTGTAATCTATTTTCAATATTTTATGGAAGTAGCTGGAGAAAACAGCAGCCCACGTTTCCCCATCTGGTACCGCTCAGGTATCTCAGATGCAGTAAGCGACTGAATCCCATCCTCAGACTTCAGCCTTGCTTTGATCTTGTGTTCCCACAAATTCAAGCAGCTCTTAGAGCAGCATCAAAGGACTCGCCAGAGAAGCAGATCAATTTGCCATGCTCTTATTATCAGCGTGCTTCGACTCGGAGGGAAGCAGTGTTTAGGCCAGAGCTTGGCAGACCAAGGAGGTGGTGGCTGTGTGCCCGTGTCACCAGGCGGACAGACAGACTGCTGCTAGCGCTGTGCGTGAGGGAGACAAAGTCTGTAGCTGCCCTGTGTGAATTATTCCCTTTTCCTTCTGACGGGATTTTTAATATCTAATTGGCCAAACAAGGAGCTGCTGAGAGAAAAATTAGAAGGTTTTAGGGACAGAGCTGCCTTTCTGAAAGCCATGCATCTATTTGTGACTTGGGCCTTCTCTGAAAATGTGTTTCTGATTTTGGCGTATCAGCGGGAGAAAATTCTGAGCCTAAGCTGGATGGAGAGAAATGGTTTACTTCATACATACATATATCTATATATATATAGGTTCAGGGTCTTGAGTTTTATCGGCTTTAAAAAATGTAATCCCATTTATCCTGTGAGCTCTTAAGGTTCTCTCACTCTTAATTTTCTCCTGAGACCCGTGCACCTATCTCACAAAACCCAGAGGGATCCCTGCTCAGGGTGTCTCATCGAGCAGGTGTGCAGATACGATATGGCCCTTCCCCTGCCAGTGCTAGGGCCGACACCGTTTCATCCTCGCCTGCTCTCTGTCCTCTGCCATGGGTTTTCACCTTCCTGATGAAAAATCGAGCCCTGGATATGCCTCGGTGGGAACACATGGGGTGGATTGCAGGAAGCAAACGGCAGGGCCAGCGAGGACAAGGTAATGGGATTTTCCATTAGCTCCGTCTCCACAAAATTTCCCTGGCATAAAGCGAGTTTTAGCAGTGGTAAAATTCATTGCATCTCGACAAACCTCACAGAAGGGGGCTTTCTGTCTGTGGCATGACAGGAGAGGCATGGCCTGGAGAAAATCAATGATGAGGCAGTTGAGAGCAGTGAGCTGTTTCTGTAAAGTCAGACTTATCACTATCACGGGCAGATAATAAGAATCATTTCATTTACACTGCAGAAACTTGTTCAAGGCAGCAGTAGAAGTGTAATAATGGACTTTGCTTCTGGAACTGACAGCAGGTTATTGAGGTAATCCTCAGGCAAACACTGTTCCCTGGATTTCCCCCTCTGTTTTATGAAAGGTCATATTTCTTCCCTGAAAGCTGAGGCCTTTTTGCATTTCTTGAAATCTAGCTCCTGCAGTGGAAGGACTGACAGACCCAGGGCCCAGGAGTGCTTCCACCTCCTTCCTACAGCCCAGACCCACCCCACACCACTGCCAGCAACAACGCTGGCAGAAAGGGGGGCTTGCTGAAACCAGCCGCCTGTTCTTTGCCCCCGCTGCCCTCCCTCAGTGAGAGCACCCCAGGCAGACCCAGTCGCTGGGACATGCTTGCTCACGGGCTCCTTGCTTTAATTCCTTCTAATTAACCAAGAAACCTTTCATTCAATGGGATGGTGCCCGGATTATGAAGGGCAATTTGGAAATTCCTGTGAGGATGGCATATATCATTTGAATCTCTCAAGGTACTACTATTTTTGTTTTGTTTTGTTTTGAAATAATTTCATTTGGTAATCACTATGAAACCATGGCACTCTGCTGGCCTCTGAGTATTGGTGGGATTGCAAGGGTCTTGGGAGAGGACGTTCTTGTCTTCTCCTTCACTACTGCATCACTTGCTAGCCAAACTGAATTTTTTGTCCCCATCCTGGGGCAGAAGTGGGGTTGGGATCCTCCCCCCTGTCTGAGGAGGAGATTCAGTCCCACATCACGCCTCATTCCTCACCCATCTCCTAACTCCTTTACTAAAGCTTACCTGTTCTTCTGAAATTCAGGGCTGAAAACAGAGGACCTGGACTTTTCAGCTCTGTCCTCTCTTCATCATGATCCTTTGTGCACCTCGGTTCAGAAACTGTGAAATTATCATCTGGCACATAGCAGTCACGGCATATAGGAAGATGGAAAGCTGTCAGGTTAACCCTTTTGGAAGTCTGGGGAGAGCCTGAGGTTAAAAGCTTTTCAGAAGAGCTCAGTTTTGAAGGGTGCACTCACTTGTAATGGGGTTCTCTTGAGGTTCCTCTTGAGATCTTAACGATCTGCCTCCAGCGTTTCTCTCTGAATGCCTATACTTTCGTACTTCCTACGGAGCTCCCAGGGCTCTCAGTGAAATTTGTGCAAATGTTTGCAATCAAACCAACCCAGCCGTTCATCCCCATGAAGTCATGCACATCTCCGGGATACCAAATGTCGAAGGCACTTTCTCTTTGCCAGTGAAGTCCAGGATCCCTGTCCGAGCCCTGGCCCAAGCCCAGGCTTACTTGGGACTTACAGCTAGAGCAATGCATTTGCTTTTTATTAAGCAAAAGCTCATGAGACTGGTTTTAAAATGAAACTAAAAAAATGCACAGGGGCCTAAATATCTATCATTTTTGTAATGTGCAAGACTCTCCAGAAAGTCATAATGCAATTGATACATTGCACAATTGGTGTTACAAGCTAATCATGTCAAGATGGCTAAAATGGCCTGTTAATTCATTTATATCCTTTCTTGTGTTGTTAAGGATCTAATACATTCACTTTAACACTAATAAGGATGAATTGCATAGTTATTAAAAAGAGGAAACCACTTTTCATTAATCAAAATGTTTTTGGTGAAGTAGATTTTTGAAGTGTTTATGGGCCAGATGGATTGCATGACTATTGCTGCTGTTCTTGCTCTTTCTACCGTTTTACTGTAAGTGGAGTCAACGACCAAATTTTACATCAAGCAAAGCAGAAATTAGACACTTGAATTATTTCTTGTCAATTAAACCATTATAATTTGTTTTAAACATGGGGGTTTATTGCAAGTTAATAGTTAACATAACACTAGCAACCACCAGGATGAAATAAGACATTCACAGTACTCAGCTTTTGGCTAATGTGCTCTAGAAATTCACAAGATGATTTATATCTCTAACTATGGTGGCAATAAGACCTGTCTAAAACATGGGGCAAGAATCTGCCTGCACAGAGTAAAAATGGCCCCAAAACCATGGGGCAAAGTGCTGCAATGATGCTGTGGCATCCACATTCAATTCAAACTCTAACCAGGTTCATTGGTTGGAAGGCTGTATAAAATCAGGCAGCTGCAGCCTGGGCTAGGAAAGATACTGGCATAGAGCTAACTCCTCTTACAGGTATGAGGCTGCATTTTGCCTCACCTCAGTGGCAACTTCTTGACTTCTGGACAGAAAATGACAAAAATTACACTGTGATGACATTGTAATTTAGAAGCAAGCAAAAATCCTCTAAATGATATTCAACATGTGATGAGCGGAGGTTGAGCATCCACTTATTTTAAAAGGTGCCTTTATTTTGTTCAACCCCTAGCAGCTATCGTTGACGCTGGACCATTGGTTTTAATCGTCTCACTTAAATAGCACATTTTGAAGTCTGCAATTGTTTTTATGATTGTTAAAGAATTGGTAGCACAAGTAATATCAAAAAATGATTTCTTTTTTGCGCTTGAATTTTCAGCCCAGCAAATGCTTGAACTTTAAGTAACACTCAAGTAATCTGTCCCATGGAAGACCAACTTTAATAATCAGGATTTTTATGCAGTGCAGAGGTACAGAACAGCTGCAGAGTCACCTCATATTTAATGCGAGCTGGCAAAGAGCACAGCTGGTCCTTGCATTTGTAAAAACAGCACAGAGCTACCAACGTACACCTAAAGGCAGCCCTAGCGACTGGTGGGCTAGCAACGAAAAAAGGCCTTGACCCCTTTCTGCATCTGTTCTTGGTGCATCTGTTCTTGGCAAGAAGATGTGTTTAGATCCCCACAAAAAGGACTACAATTATATTATGAACTCATTTCCATGAGGTGCTCTGTGAGATAGTGGCCACTTCTGGGATAGTCCTATTTTTTTCAGCAAAATCTGTTCTCATACCAATCTGTATGTAAACTGCCTTCCATTTGTATGGACAGACATGCAATCTGTATTTATTTTGCTCTGTCTAGAGGAGAATAGGCTGTTTTAGAGAGAAAGTTGTTTTGTAGCATGTAAGCATCTTGGATAAACTCCATGTTTCCTATAAAATATATGGAATATATATAAATGTCACGTCAGTCCCTTTGCTTCTCTTTTCTGTTTAATTAAAATAATGCAAAGAGAAAGTTCTAGACACTCAGTGCCAGGCACAACAGGCACCCAGGCTCAGCTGCAGGCCTGCACCCAGCTGGTGACACTGCGTTGGACTGCATGGCCGCCGAGTTACATTACCTCCCTGTTGTGCTCTGGTTCTTCCTGATCAAAACTTAGGTTGCTGTGCCTCTTATTACAAGGACATTCTGTTGACTTCTCTGCTTTCGTGAGTGTATTCATTTGAGTCACTGGTCTCATTGCTTCTGGCCGTTATACTGGGTAGTTTGACAGCCACGTACAAAGAAAACTTGTGCAAGAAGCAGCTTTATAAGCTTGGGCAGTGGAGGGATGCAGGGGTGTTGATTTCTAAGATTACCACCCTGAATCTGCTAACAATATCTTGCCAAAAAACAGCAACCAGTTTTCAGCAAGCGGTATGGAGAGCCACAGGCACAGGGATGCAATTTATCCATGACTAGTGTTCAGGCACAGACCTTAAAAGTGGATGAAGTTAGCAGGGTAAGTTCTGATTTTTTGACCTGTACTGGGCAGTCAGATAGCAGTAGCTATGGCATAAAATCCTTCAAGTAATTTTCAGCGTCATAATGCTTCCCTACTCACTCTTGTTTCTCATCCCTTTCTATCCTGCTTGCTTTCATGTAAGCAGGTGAGAAAAATTTTGACATAAGACTGAAACGCAAACCCTTGTCAATGCTCATGCACTCGGTTGCTTTGGTACCTTAAACTGCTAAATATTTAACATTTATTTAATATTTAAATAGCACTATGACACTTTTTTTTTTCCTTTTGATTAGTCACTGTTTCTAGAAGGTAAGTTCTGGTAAGAAATCTAAGACTTTTTGATGAACTAAGAAGTATAAATTTCTAATTGAGAGATGTAAAGAACACTATAAATGCTAAGTGTTATTCATGCGGAACCAACGGAACAATTACCATAAAGAATGGCATTCCTCTTACTTGCACTTTTGATGTTAAATGAAGAGAGACCAATAATACATAATGAATGCAGATAAAGCCAGATGAATTTCTGAATTTCATTTGTAAATGAGTACATACAACAAATGGCCATCTGCCCATATAGAAGGGATTAGTGGCCTTGAACCACTTTCATCCGCAGCTGAAAAAAGAAGAGAAATACAGTATTTCTCCTCTGTAGTCTCTAGTGCAAATCTGTTGTAGACATTACTGTGATATTGGTTGTGACTCGACATAAGAAGACCATATGAAGTTAGAAAGCAGAGGATACAAAGCGGTATTAAAACAGCAATTGTGAAACTCGTGAACCTTTCACACTGCATACTGAGATGGCAATTCCCTGATCAAAGGTGAACTAACAATGAATCTGGAATTAAAAGTCAGTGTAGCCGGAGTATTTTAAGAGAAACGGAAGAGAAATGAAATGAAATAAAATAAAACATGTCCATATGCTATAGCTTTTGGCAACTCTTATATACAAAATGATTTGGAAAGGAAGTACCCGGTCTTGTTGTGTTTATATTATCACCGAATCTTTTGGTATGTCTCAGCAAAGATCATATGCTCTATTTATTTTCATAGTCACAATTTAGGAAAGATTTTATGGGTCAAACTGTTAAATACTGGTTTATGTCATGGACTGCAATTTTGAACAGTTACCTATGAATATGCCAGAGTGGTTGAATTTGGCCAAATGCTAAAAGCCCTTGTTCCTAACAGATCATGTGAAGGAAAATGTGCTCTGTGATGTGTAGCACTCTGATTTTTGCTGGTCTGTTTCTGGACTTCTGATCAGAAATTTTGTAACAAAACAGATAAGGATCATTGAAGCGAAATGAACAGAAGGTTGCTCTTCAGCATGGCAATTTTCCTAAGCAAACTACATTAAAGCACAATATTTAATTTTGCAATAGAAGAATTCTCTTAGAAAAATGTTTGGTGGTACAGAGAGGGGAAAGCTGGGGCAATATTTTATATAAGCTAGAATACAATGTTCCTTCTTCACATGAAATTAATTCTTTGCCAGCAAGAATTGGTGTCTTTAGAGGGCTTTTGAGAAAGTATAAATTGTATGTAAAATCATAATTTTCTTGTTCTGAGTCAGTTTTCAAAGATGGAGCACCCTGCATATTTGTAATAAAACAAGCACAGAGAAAAGTCTGTCAGTTAATCGAACCACTGCAAATAGAATATATATTTAAAAGCAAACAACCAAAATCTGGTGTTTCTACTAGTTTGTCCAGGGGTAAAATCTCCCACATGTGTATTCATCAATAAATAAATAAATAAATAAATTGCCTGTTTTGATGACAACTGGCTCTATCCAACATTTATAAAAATGTGATAGAAAATCTGCTGTAAACAGCGTAGGTTTGAATACATGATACCATAGAGTTCAGCAGTTATGTAGATTTAGGGTTTAGGCATCCAGATTTAGGGGCCTAGCTGTTATCAGGACTAATGGAGTAGCTGAATTGGGTTCAGTAATTCTCTATTCATTTTTATGAACATACAGAAGACAGCAAAAGTATCGATGTGATGATTAGCTGAGTAAACAGATACTGGGCCTTGGTGGTCCAGCCAGCATGGTTAACATAAACAGATACTATAAAAATGCCCATAGACAGTTGTCTACAAATATGGTCACTGCACATAGAACTTCATATGAAAAAACAGCTTTCTAGCTTGCATTTCCCTACTTTGTTAGAAATGGGAATATGTGTAAAGGTGTATTTTCCTCTGAAATACCACAAGACCTCCTAAACATGTTTGTAGACTACTTGTGTTTAAATATTATATAAGTGTTTAATTTATGTTAAGGAAAATAGATCTTTTGATGATTGTTATATTTGGTTGGGATCATACAGTAGTAAAAGCATCCCCTAGAAGCATCCTAGATCTACTTCCCTAGATCCCAGGGAAGTGATTGGCAGTGTTAGAAACTTCCTTTCATCATTAGTCCAATATTACTTTTTCTTAAATTTAGTCATGCTCATGCTCTTTCCCTTTCCAGTATCTATACGTGTTTTCTTCACTGAATATACATGGGAAATAAAAAATACATAAATAGCAACAAGACTCACTAGAAACAAATTTTGTGTATTAAAATCTACCATCTCTTAGCATACAACTCTATATCCTTTCTTATATTTTTATATACATATACACAGACACACACATTTTGTGAGTTTGTTTTTTGTTACTCTTTGCCAACTGCAAATGCAAAATTCCAGTTGCTTTACTTCCCCTTTTGACTATAAGACTTCTTTAGTTTGATAACAGGGATTGCACAAAAAGTAGCTTCTTAGAGTGTGCAAGTAAAATACCTGTGCCTTTGTTAGACATGTTTACAGTCACATAAAAACACACAGAAGGAGTGAAAACAACCACACAGATGTAAGGCAGACAGAAATGTTGTTTGTGAAGCTGAAAGGTATAATCTGGCTCTTGGAATAAGGGGGGAGAGGGAGAACCTAATTTTTAGCACTTGAGGTGTCCTGTGCAGGAACTCCGAGCCCATCATTCATCTTTACTTTCCATTGATTAGACACAGATACAGGAAAGGCACACGGGTTTGGCATCTCTTCCTGTGCTTAACAGGTGCCGAAGGTGACATCCAGGGGATCCCAGCTGGGTCCCAAAGTGCCTCCCCGCTGCCACTGGCACAGGGAGGCATGTTTATATTTTTAAGCTCTAAAGCCTACACAAATAGGCCCAAGATTTAGCTAGGACACAATAATTGCTTTCCTTTCACCAGCAGGTGACACATTTCCCACTGAGAAAAATATAATCCTGCTGCTTTTAGTCATAACAGGAGCAACAGGAGAAAAATAGACGAAGTGGGAAATGTCACCAGCCGTGCCTTGGAAATGCTGTTTGCAGCCATGACTGAGCCTTGAAAGTACAGAAATGTAAAACATTGTCAGGTCTAAGTTAAAGTTTATAATCCAAATGCTGTTATTTAATCATTAATTTAAATGATTAACCTTAAAACCTTGAGGTAGCCAAAGCAGGAGCAGCACCTTTGTAAGCCAGTAGAGCTGGGCTCAATGTCTGACTGGTTCTGCAAATTAATGTATGCTGAGGAAACTCATAATATTCATTGGTAGTAGAAATAGAGAAATCTAGCCTAATATTGTGCTACTGTGTTGCTGGAATTGCAGTGCTCTCCATGGGAAAGCAGCCTGTTTTACAAACTTTCGCAAAGCTTTTAGAGGATGCAAATAATCGGATGTGGTCATGCAACTAATCAGTGTACCCATACAGACTGCAAGTTAGTAACTACTTTGCAATCATGCTTATGAATTTTCTTGTGGTGGGTATTAGTATGTTTCTCATATCTCTGGTGGGCTTAACCACAGGTTATTTTTCAGATAAAACAGTTATAGCATAACAACGCTGTAAATTTAAATTAGATGAGGAGCAAATCCTCAGACCTCCCGGCCGAACTGTACAACTCTACACTATCCCAACTTCCAAGCTGAGGTTTTGATGCACTGTTAAAGGTTGAATGCTGCCTTTCCTAAAACTAAGGTTTCACAGAGTAGCACATAGCTAAATGGATAATTACCAGTCTGTGGAAAGCAGAAAACTCTGCCTTGATTAATAACTTAATATTAGATTTGAAAGAACAAGCTCTAATCAGGAGCGTTTTAGGAGACAAATAGTCCAAAGGTCTTTTTCATCAAAATTTAGAAGATAAAACAATGCAATATGGCTTGAGATCTATTAGCAGATGCATTTTAGCACCGGCAGTGCAATCTGTCAAAGCAGAAAAATCAATTGTTCCTGAGACATCCCTAGAGCTGACTGCATAACTCTCTTTTGCAAAAGACCTCTCCAATTTTCAAGACGATAAGATGAAGTCGTTGCATCCTAACTACATACACGTTTCAAAGAGGCTGATTTTTGTACATGTGTCCACACATATAAAGCACATACATGCTTGGTGTGTTTCTGGTAACAGGCTATGGAGATGGATGGGAGGACTGAGGACGTCTAGGTTTCAGCCACATCTAGATTTCATTGCCAGAATGACTCAGTGACTGTGACTTGTTCTGTGACTCAGTTTCCCCTGGCTTGGAGATAAATCCAATCACCTCTGTGAAATCCCTCGCTCTTATGGCATTTCAGGAGAGCCTGCAAAGTCTGTCTGAAATGACAGACTCATTTGCCTCATTCTAATCCTCCCATTGCCCCATATTTACTTTGTGGCTAGACAGACACTCTCACATTCAGCTGCCCTTCTAGCCCCAGGCATGTGGTGCATGAGTGCAGACTAGTAGAAGGGGAAATTCAGCCATCCACAAAAGCGATTGTGTTTTTCAAATATGCACAGAGGAGGCTGTATTTCACCTTATGCAGTATGAATGCAAGTATCAAAGGAAAGGAATTTATACGCTGTGCTTCCTTGCCCTCCCCACTCCAAGAAAAGCAAAGCTGTTTGATTCATGGGAAGGAACTGGGAGACAGATCTGAAAATTTACCACAGGTCCAAAGGGATTTCAGAAATCTCCAAGGGGGCAGAATGTGCACATTCTCCTGAAAATCTCATTAGGTGCCTATTTGCATCTTTAGATGTTGAAATGCCTCATCTAACCCTGTGCTGGTTTGATTCCTGTGAGATTTGTGCTTCTCCCTTTGGCAAGAGAAGCGGCGCAGGCCGGAGTATGGCCCAGGGCACTCGGAGCTCTGAGGTGTGCTTGTGTGAGGGCTGCCGGGCCTGGCATAATGTGGAGGCCTCCGTGAGCATCCTCGGGAGAGGCCTTGGCAGGAGACCTCGATGGGATGCCGGGCCCAGGGCCTTTTCTACAGGGGGGCTGTTGTAGCCACGTCCCTGGGGCAAGAAGGAGGATTAAGGTCCAAGCCAGGCGGTCTCTTTCAGGCCCTGTTCCTTCCCTGCTACTGCAAAAAGCTTCTGGCCGAACAGTTTTGTTTTACGAGACGCAGGGTTTTTAAGGGTACTTGGAAGTGAGGCAAGAGAAATGGCTCTGCTCAGCAGCAAAACTTCTGAGCACTTCCCTCCAAGTCTCAGCCCATAAAGCGCTATGAGGCATTTCCCTGCTGGGAAGGCACGCCGTGCTTTCACAGCGTGTCACCGCTTCCACATCCAAGTAGAGCCTGAGTTTGTGACAAAATCTCCTTTGAGTCCCGTCAGAGTGGGGATAGTCCTGTCATGCAGAGAGGATGTCTGATACCCAGACAGAAACAGTTGGGAAGGAGAAGAGGAGGTAGGTTATTACTCAGCGCAAGGGCTTTTTCTTTGAGAGGGGAATTTCTGAAATATGCACGATATGCATTTATATAGCAGTAATTTGAAAGCTTTACACTGAATAGCATGCATTTGTTCTTAAAGCTTTTGTGGATGATTTATGAAAGTGTTATTTCTATTACTCAGGCATATGAAAGGAAGCAAATTATCTTATTACATTATGTGGACAGTCAAAAGAAGAGTTAAATGGACCATATGAGTTTCTCTTAAAACATTAATTTTCTTGTGTTGTCTTTAATTCCTTGATAATGAAATGTTCACAATAGCCACTGGGTATTACTGTATGAAAGATAAATTAGATCGTTCCCGTTAGATGTAAATCCTCTCCTAGACTTGTCATCAGGATATGATTACTGTAAATTTCTCTATACATGTGAAATGCCAGTCCTTGAAAACATTTCCTCTTGGAAAACAAGAGGTTTTCAGAGTCTTTTCATTTAAACACTGTCAAGCTGATGGCTATGGAAATTCTTTTTAAATGAATGATTAAGGACTGTATCTAAAGTTTGAAAATTGCTTTTCCTCCCTGAATAAGTTTAATTCTGTGATATCAATGAGACTTGCAGATGCTCAGCGCTTTTCACAATGAAGCCGTGCAAGATTATATGAGTATGGCTGAGCAGGTAAAATGGCTCAGTTTTATGGCTGCCTTGATGTCTGCAATACCTTAAAACCATAGGTATGTGGTAGGCTTCTCTTTAAGGCAGAGGTGAGAGCATTTCTGCAGACTTTTAGTGGGAGCTGGGCACCAGAGACCTGTCCCATTTCCAGCTGGAGGCTCTGCAACTGCGTAAACCATGAGACAGGGCAGCACTTTTAAGACTTAACAACCTTTCCCATTATAATATGTATTAAATGCATGGTAGTGTAGAGGAACAAGATTTGAAAAGGAACACATACTTAGTTCTTTAGCACTGTCTGAGCTTGAATCTCTCTTTTAAGTATTTTTTCTTTTCTTTTTTTTTCTTTTTTTTTTTTTTCTCCTGTGATTTAATATTTCTGATTTAGAGCATGCATACAAACGTCTGAAGTCTTATGTAAGTTAATTCCATCATCAGCCCTTGCGACAATCATGCAGTAGTCTGTGAGTCATGCATAGAGCACATACTCAGTTGAGATACCATCATTCCAACTCTCCTTTTTCATATAAATTATTGCCACTGTTTTTGAGTATTTAAAAACATGAGATGCTTAACAACTGTGAGATTTTTTTTTATTTTTTATTTTTTAAGAAGTGTATTTGAAACTCTTTTTGTCCAATTACTCTAAAAATCACCCATTAATTGTAGAGAAGAAAAGCTGGTCACTTTGTGACTCTCTTGTCTGTCTTCATTTTGGACTGCCATGCCCTCAGTTAATTCCATCAAGGTCAGCATGATTCCAGCTGAAGTTGACCCATATCACCCTTAACCACAGGAAATGTGATGTCACATTTGTGTGAAACTAATTCTTTTAGGTACAGGGTTAATATGTATTTTGCTTTAATTTGTCCTTTGTGTCTTAGATACTGGGAACCAAGGCATCTGCAGGAAATTGTGTATGTCTGTTTCCCAAGAGAGAGACGCGGTATCTAAATATTACAAAGTCTGCAGTAGAGCAGAAGGTACACTAACATGACTCATCACTTGTTGCCATAGATTTTCCAGCCGATGATGAGAAAGATCTTTAAAATGTAATTCAGTTCAATGTTGTGAAGAACTTTCCCAGTAAGCCGCAGTTAATGACAGGAATTAGATTTGCAGAAATATAAAGGGTTATGCTTCTGTCCTCATGTTAATTCACATTAAGTTTGATGTAGATTGAAAGATTCATGTTTAAGAAACATGGAAAGCTAAGTATTTCTCTTGCTATTTCACACATTAAATTAAGGACATTTTTGAAGTTACACTTTTGAATGCTAACTAGCAAGACGGGGTATACAACAGAAAGCCATCATGTAATCTGAATTTTCACTATATATCCTGCAAAGAAGCTGACAATGAATATTTATCTAAACGAGTGTTTTCAAGCCTTTCATTTTACAGTTTATATTTGTTTTGGTCTTATTTGAATAAATATAATGTTTTGCAATAGCTGTAACTAATATCTCTAGGCACATAACATTTGAGACAGATCTGCAATTCAGTGCAGCAATACTCAATGGCAGAAAAATTATTAGTGTTACTGGGAGCTAAATTACCGCTTTGATTTCACCAATACCGCATTGTACCTGTGAATTCTAAAATGCTGAACAAAATTAAAGGTTCACTTTAATTCCTATGAAAAGGACATAGATTAAATTGAGAAATGTCATTATATTTGTTTAGCATTTACTGTATATATGGCAACACTGAAGTTACAAGTGTTCAGAAGACAAAACATTAACAATGCATTGGACCACTTACAGAAGCACAAGATAATAATGATTATTAATACAATTGTTACATGCAAGAATTGAAGGGGGAGTTCTTTGCTTTGTCTGGAACACAAGTGAGGAGGAAAAACTACTAATTTCTGCTTTATGACAACCTTTATGTTATATTCTGTTACTCCTACACATTACATCTAGCAGTGTGCATCCCTGTTCTCTCCAGTACAGCATCTCCCTGCTCCACATCTGGCTCCAGGCAATCTCCCAAGCTGCCCTCTGCATGCATTGCAGCTGCTCTGTGAGCACAGATCTAGCTCTTAGCTTTCCATCAGAGCAACCTTTAGTGCTTGCCTTAGGTGCACAGCTATCTCCTGGCTGTGCGAAGGACACGAAGATGTACTGCATGGCCACTTGCAAAATGTCTCCATCACTGAGGCCAACCGAGGAGCTGGGGCAGTGTGCCCATGTAAAAATCCATGTGTGAGCCAGAACAGTCCTCAGTTATATCATTTTGCATCTCATCTAGTCTGTGTAGGCTCTAATCTTGCCACGAGCCCCAGTTACGAAGGGAGGCTGCTGGAGATGTGCGGTGGCTGGGATCGGAGATGGGACACGGGGCTGCAGAGGTCTCGGGGAAGGTTAGCTCCCTCACGCACACTGCGTTTAATTGTTACCTGCAAGAAAATAGAGCGACGGTTTCAATTCTGTCTATTCCCATTTGCACATGTTAATTCCCGAAGCGGAGCCAATCCTGTTGCATTTAAAAATGGTTTTGTTTTCTTGAATGTCTCATGGAAATTAGTGGGGATCTCAGCTGAATAAATGGTGTGATGTGGGCCCCAATTTACAACTGACACACACCTTAGGCTCAGTGATGCCCAATGCTCAGTCAATACCCAACCTGAACAGCGCAGAGCCAAGCCTGGCAATGACAGCAGGCAATAGCTGTCCCCCAGGGCACACGTGAGCTCATGCAGCTCCCTGCAGCAAGGCTGCTGGCTCTGGTTGTAGTAAGAGTACAGACATGCAAAGGTCTGTTTGTGTGGTAGCTTTTGATTCATTCCTCCATACACAGAGTGAAAAAGCAAAGCAGTAAGAGGTGTTCAGGAGCTTATTTATGTGCATGTTCTGTCATTTATCTACGTGTCCGTGTCTGCATCGTACAGGTTATGGATGGATGGGTGTCAGCCAGAGGCATGCTGCTGATCGCAGCTGGCCAGGAGGAGGCAGTGCCAGGAGCAGCTTCTGAGGAAAGGAGCACCTCTACCTTTCTAACTCCCAGATTAATTTTTTGTGACTATAATTATGTGTATGCAAAGCATTGCAAGCAGAGCTGTTGACACAAATATTAATTTCCAAAATGTGCCATAACGAACGAGTTCTCTTCTCTGTTTGGAAAAGGTGGTGGCTAGAGGAGAATGTGGCAAAGAGGGGCAGCAGGAGAAGGCATGGCTGCAAGAGAGACCTGTCTGGGAGGCAGGTCTCAGAGTATCACCTTCTCTCTGCTCATCTCCAGTTCCTCTTTTTTCCTTCCATACAATCCCTAACTGGTTGGTAATTGGGCTTTTGCTAAATGCCAGGTCACCCTGGTGCTCAGAGCAGGGGGTGGAGCTGGGTATCCTCACTCTGTTTTGCCCAGTGCTGCTTGGAAGCACTTCAGGATGATCAGATCGATACCCCTCTAACACTGTGCTGGATTGTTGTTACTTATTTTAATATATTTCACAATGGACTTTTAATAAGTGAATGACTGAACTCAGCATAGCTGGGTTTTGTATGTAGTTGTTTTTAAGAAGAGATACAAAGGTGAAGATACACTTGATTTTTGAGTATGTGCCTTGTTCCTTGTCAGAAGTTGCCAGAATATATGCGAAGACAGTGATAATGAAGCAGTGAGAAGAAATGGTAGGAAACTTAAGGTCCCGATGTATTTGCTAGGATAGATGATAGCGGTTATTCCAGATGAGTTAACACATCTGACACATGCAGAGAATGAAGAAGGTCTTTATTTGTGACTACCGAGTGTCTGTAATAACATTAGAATGAGATTTCCCCACCTCTGCAATAGATCCCAGGAATGTTTTTCTCTCCTTGCTATAACTCCTTGTCTTCCTTCAGTCAACGTGAGTCACATGTGAGTCCCATATGTCTACGTATGTCAGATGCCTGCAACCAGCACTTACACCGTGTGTTCTGCTTGGTTTGTATTCCTAAAAAACATCGAGAAGTGATTCAGAAATTATAATTACCTGGTAATGTGAGAAATTGATTAATTTAATGCTCCAGTGTTTACCCTGCATCGTTATGACTGCTAACATTTCTGGGCAATTTCTTACAGCATCAGTGTCTTTGCTGTGTGAAGTTTATTAATGTAAATTGGATTTGACATAAACAAGACTACAGCTAATTATTTCACGTACATATACACATTCTGAACCCATAAAATCTGCACATCTTCCTGCACTCAGGTTTTTTAACTCCGAATGTCTGTTTTTAAGTTCCTTCTGCCCTAAATAACACCGATGCCTTTTCATTTGTGGAATTTCTGATATACAGGCTTTTCTGTCACTCTGACACCTTCTTAACTTGCACACAGTCATTAATAACCTCGAACAACTGGGAACTGTCAGGTGTACCACTCTGCTAAGCCTCACTTCATCTTTTGGCTTTGCATTTCACTGTACAGAGGGGCTCCACACTGTCTGAGGACAAGAGCTTCCCGTACTCGAGGAAACAGGGAGAGCAGCCTCCAAGCCAGCCCAGGAGACATGGGCAGGGCACAGTGGTGCAACCTGCTCACCCCCATCTCTTCCTCCCCTGAAACAGGCATGCTTGTCCTATCTCCCCCTAAAATCCTTGGCTGCTACAATGACCATGTTGATTTTTTTGAAGCTTTCCAATCTTGAAGAGTTCTCAGCTCTCAGCGAGGGTGAGCACAGCCCACAGGGCTGCCTTGTGCTCCTTCATCACCTGCCTCTGCTGCATCTCATGCTTCCTGCCTGCTGGCCAGGATCAGGCTCTATTCAGACCTCTTGAATGGCAGTCACAGGGAGCTACACTCCAGAACAGATGGGTTTCAACGGAGATTGAGGGATTACCGCAAACACAAATCAAGGGCATCCACTTCTGTTTTGGAAGCCCCCCTGGTGATGCTGTAGGACACAAAGCTATACAACCTTGGGGTTTGTTCCTACATTAATGCTGTGTACCTCTGATATATTGCTCACTGGAGCTGTTAACCAGTGTTAAAAGCTCTGTGACTTAGAGGGTGTCTAATAAATCCACATTTTTCTGGTATGATATTATCCTTTCCTGTTTCACAATAATTATAGTAAATTCCAGTTAATGCTTTGTATTTGCTTTGGCTGATTTATTTTCTTTCAAGGAAAGAAAAACAACCAAAAATAGTGTGGATTTGTCTGTTGGACAAAATGTCTGGTTGCTTATACAGCCAAACAGAAGAATTAGCTCAATATTTACTAGAAATGACAAAACTTCTCATCCATATTATTTGCATATTTGCATAGAGCCTTTGGGGACAAAGGAATGGTAAAATTTTTGGAGTAAAAGATATTGGTAGAAAAAAAAAAATCTATCAGATTCTAGACACATTCTCTGTACTTACTCATTCCCATTCTCCTTTTTCCTGGTTTTAGTTATCCCTGCCTCTTGCATTTCATCCATCTTCTTGGTTTCTGACTTGACTTCACACTATCTTATTTTATATCATATCTCATTTTGCAAAGTATTCCATTCTGTCAAATAAGCACTTTTTTGTTAATGGATCCCAGCTTGAAATTGTCTGCCCAAGTGCCTATTTTCTGTAAAATATTATTTTCATCTATCTGTTTGATCTTAGGAATTTCTCCTACCACTCACCTACTTTATCTTGGGCTCTGTTTCATTGCCCTGAGAGAAGAAAGCTGTCGTACTGCTTTATAAATTGGCATTTGCCCTTTAACACAGCTGTTTCTAAAACCATTAACTGCTTTGAACTTGAGGGGCCAAAGGATTACACTGACACAGGATGCAGCACAGTGGTGTTACCACTGCCAGAGATCTTCCAGGCCATGGGAAACCCGGGCATCAGCTGGACCTTCTGTGTTATTTGTATCTTGATCTTAATGGCTTGGGTTGCAAGCACTGCGATGTCCGGGTGATGCTGCCATGGATTCTGTGGCCCCTGCTGGTTTTGTTGAGAGACGTTTGCTGTTTCCTCAGGATGCTGAGAACGGTCTTGTCCTTACAGAAGGCAGCAGGTACGTCTTAGAAGGAAGGGGAGATACATGCATCTCCTACAGGGGAGATGCAGCATTGTACTGCAATGAATTATGACAGGGTAGTGCTCACTTTTAACAGAAAGGGCTGAATTCAGCAGAGCTGTACCGATTCTGTCTGTCTGAAAACTGCTGTGCTATTTTTCTGTCTGAGTCTTTCATCAGGCTTCCCTTTGGAAAGCTGAAGCTATTTTTTGTCTTTCCAGCTTCACTCCTTAGTGCCACAGGAGCTGGGGCGCTGGGACTCTTCCCTTCGTTCTTCTTCCCTTCACCCTTCATACACTGATTTAATGTAGATCTGCTGTAATGCAATTAACCTCAGTTAGGTCAACATTTGAACTTTTTTTTCTCTCAGTACCATTGCTGTCCACCTACCTGTTAGGATTTATTGCCCCTGTCCGAGCCCACATACGTTGTATAAGTGACATGAGAAGTCACTGTAACTTCACAAGGGTGAGCAAACCAAACCAGCCAGCATCTGGAAGTCAGAGTGGTGCTGGTGGTTCCTGCCAAACCCATTGTTCACTTCCCAGCTGTGGTCTGCTAAGCTCACTCAGGAAACTGGTCCTGACATCTCTCATGTATGTAGTTGCCTGGGAATTGCATGTAGAAGCATCTTGTTGGAAAACAGAAGGTTTTGTACGAAAATGTTAAAACCACAGCTTTCTCAGGTCTCACTGATCAGCAGAACACCCACATTGTTGTTCCAGAACCTGTGCTTCTCTGGGGACAAACAGGCAAAAACCTAAATGCAGTGGGGCTCTGTGAGTCTGGGCATTGCTCCTGGGGGACATATCATCTCCGCATCCCTGCCTGCAGCACGCACAGGGTGCAGGATCTGTCCATTAGCTAACAAGCTTGTACTATTTCAAGCTTTATTAAACTCTGCTGTCCTCTGTGGTTGGTGACATTTAATAGGGTGCTGAGCGGAAACCAGGCAGCAGCAGGAGGAAAACCCAGCTGATTCTGATGAAAACAACTGGCTTCAGATGAGTCGGTAAATCAGTTTTAATCACTGCAGCTGAGATGTAATCTGAACTGTTCACTGAGGCTTGAGTGATTTTAAACAATTAAGAAATTTGCTCAACACATTTATTAAAATAATCATTACTGTTTTTACCATAATGGTGTAATTCCACAGTATGTGCACAAGGGCTCTTGCCAGCCTTCTGCTCCATTGCAGACACTCTGAATGTACACGTTTTGTTCGGGCATTAATAAAACTGACAATTAAAATAACATGTTGAAATCAGGTAGGAAAATAATAAATTAGCAATAATGGCAGCTTAAAAAGATCTGATTTGCTTAAGCTGCACAGTTCAGCTTTTGTTGCTGTTGAGCACTGACAGTGAGCAGTCTGGCCAGGTGTGGTATTGAAGGAAGTGACAGAAAAATATCTAACGCAAAGAGGTTTTTATCTTTTTTAATATGTGATTTATTTTTAGTGCATAGCTGAGTAATGTTGTATAACAGACAGCTCACAAATCCTCAATTATAATGCTTCCAGACATGCGAAAAACATAGTCCAGACAAGAATATGTATATATATCCTCTCGGGCTGATGGAAAAAAAGCCTATTTTCCATCAAAGGTTTATGCGGCAGGATGATAACAAAAATAAATATTTTACAAAATGTACAATATTCTCTGAAGGCACTCTCCCTAGATCTAAAGCCTTACCCCAGGGCACCCTTCCAAGATCCTTCGAAGCTGACTTGTGTCTCCGCGTTGGTGTAACAGCTCCCGTCTCCCTCTCGCAGGTCAATCGCATCCACTCTGTGCTTTGCTAACATCATTTCCTAATTGCAACAGTCTGCTTTTGGGCTGCAGGCAGCTTTGTTGTTGTTTGATTGCTAATAACCTTTCCCTGTGAAAACATGACTTCCCCCGTTGGGGCAGATGACCGGGGCTCCCCAGGGCAGCTCCGTGTCTCCAGGGCCGGATGGCTCCAGACACTCGCAGCAACTTGTCTGTGCTTTACCTCCGTGTTCATTCCCTGTTTTTCTTGACCTCCCCCCGTGACAAACGCCTTCCTTTGTGAAGCCTGAACCCATGCTGGTGTTTTCCTGTCTGGTTTCAGACGTAAATATTCGAGGAGAAACTGGGCGCTACGGCATGAGGGCTGTGAGCTCGGTGTCCCAACCCCATCGGGAGCAGTGTTAGATGAGTCAGAAGGAGAACGGGAGGTTTGAGGCTCTGTGGGGCTGCATGTGACATTTACCTCCCAGCCATGCAGGAGGATGAGTGCTGGCTAAAACTATCCAAATTTCCCCATTTTCTCCAACTCAGGCACCTCAGCTGGGTGCCCAGGGCATATGCTGGGAGCTGCTTCAGAGCAGGAGAGCAATGGCAGATGGGGCAGCAGTGTTGTCCTCACACATGTGGGTTTAGGGTTGAGCATCGTGGGGCCAGATCCAGACCTGGGTGCTCCAGTCCCACAGCAACAACTCTTTCCACCGCCTGCTGCCCACCGCTCATGGGCACATGCTGAACTTCGAGCACAAGTGGCCCTATTGAATTAAGTATGTAATCAAGTGATTTGCTGGATCAGCGACTGTATCCTTAATCCTTTTCACATATTGCTAAGCTCATTAAAGTCTCTTTGATACCAAGCTGTGCAAGTTCCTTACGAGAGGCAGAGAATATGCGTTATTTCCTTAGCTTGAATTTGTAACCTTCCACTGAGGGAACCCGGTGTTCGGAGCCTGAGGTTGCCCCGGGGTTTGCTCTGTAACAGTGGATGGGAAAATGCTCCCTGTGCTGCATAACTGTTGATACCCTGCCCAGCACAACAACGTGCAGATGCCAGAACAAATACCCACGGAACCAACCCAAATACTGAGCGGTACATCCCAGGCCTCTGTGGAGGCGCTTCATTTCCTTTCTCTTCCTTTTTTTTTTTCTGACTAGCAGACTTTCCTGACTTTTGTCCAGCTAACAAAGGAAAACAAAAAAAAAAGGCAATTGAGCATCACAAAGCTTGATAGTTAGTCCTCTCAAAAAGCCCACGCAGGTAGGCTCGTGCCTCAGCTCAGTGCAGTGACAATTTCGGTAAAGTGATTCTCTGATTCTCTCTAAATTTTTCTAAATTAGATGAGCCATTAAGTGACATTTGCATACCAGCTCCTCCTGGATGCCAGAATCTACGCAGCTGCTAGAAAGATTTCCTACCCTAGTTAAGCACGTTACAGAAGGTTTTTTCCTTAAAACAGCGTAGTTATGTGCCATCATGGGAGGAGAGATGGAGCGGTGAAATCCTGGCTGGAAAGCTACCAACTTTGTTTTGCCACTGGGAAGAAAGGGGATGGGTTTCCCCCCTTTTTATTTGAAGTACATAAGATAAATGACTGAAGGCCAGGCCTCCTGCTGGTCCTGCAGGCCGGGGGGAGCCGCTGGGGGTGGGAGTGGGGCTCGGTGCAGGGCCTTGCTCTGCGCCAGTCTGGCAGGGATCACAGAATCACTGAATCATTAGGGTTGGAAAAGCCCTCCAAGGTCGTCTGGTCCAACCACCCCCCTACCACCAGTGTCACCCACCAAACCCTGTCCCCAAGCACCACGTTCAACCTTTCCTTGAACACCCCCAGGGACGGTGACACCACCACCTCCCTGGGCAACCCATCCCAAAGCCTGACTGCTCTTTCTGAAAAGAAATGTCTCCTCATTTCCAACCTGAACCTCCCCTGCTGCAACTTGAGGCCATTCCCTCTAGTCTTGTTACTAGTTACCCATGGGAAGAGGCTGACTGGTTCCGCGGCCTGCAGAATCGCCGTGTGATACCTTCAGATTCATAACGGGCCTGGCTATGAACTCTCTGGCTTCAGATAGTTTTAGAAATGTTGCTTTGGCTTTACATAGACCTGTCGCTTCCCAGGTGCTGAGCACTCCTCCTTTCTGCCTGGCAGTCTTTGTTAGGAACGTGCGCGCCTCGTGTGAAAACCTGGCGCCACTGTGCTCCCCAGGCCTTCTCTACCAGTTGATGGGTCTGTTTTATCAGTATCTTGTAAAAGTACCTGTTTTGACTCCCTCAGTGGTTCTTACACCTGCTCTGTTATGGGATCTTGTTTCTGTTTTCATATGGAAGAGGTATTTTTCCTAACTATATGTGGGTCTCTTGCATCCTCCTTTCAATAATGCAAACTCCTAAAGTCATGTACTTGTACCAGAAAACCACACTTTGTGTAATTTTGCATATTTGAGTCAACTGCACTGCCCAAATCCAGCGCAAGCATGCACATAACATTGTTCTGAGGAAGCCTCAAAACATTTGTAATTTCCCTCTCGATTTGACTGAAAAATGTTGGTACTTTGCTAAACTGTATATATAGCCTCTGTGAAAAAGTGTGGGTACTATGGCTTCTTTTTCCAGATTTTATGTTTTCGCTGAACGTGCCAAGTTATTTTAAATCACAAAGTTGCTCTAAATCTCAAAGCACTGTGTGCTTCATGAAGACAAAATGATAATACTGGCTCCTGGTCCAGAAATGGCAGAATTTGGCTTATTGGGATAGCTGATAACAGAAAAGAACAGAAACTTGGCCTTGGGAACAGAGACCTTGCCTTAAGCAGATGGCTCGCTATGGACACGGCTGGCACATTAAGGTGCTAGAGAGGCACAGAAGAACAGAGGCACTTCCAATCACGGTATTTATATCAAATCACGGCTGATTTTTTTACACTTTTGCAGACTGACAGCGTACATACTTCTGAGCTGCAGGTCTTCAAAGAGAAATAGAATAATATTTCTGATTTGCCACAGGAAAAACCTGACATTAAGGCAGGAATCATACAGTATAAACACATGGCTTTCTTCTTCCCCATTGTCTTCATTTTCTTGACCATATTTTTCAGAAAATTGCTTCAGAATGAGTTTTTTATATTATCATGATAGAATTATGCAGAAGAAAACTGCTGATCCTATCCTTGCCTGTGGGGCAAAGTGCACTGATGAATAAGTCAGGAATATTGTTTAATATTACATTAAAAATATAAAGGTATTAATAATAATTTACAGCAGGTTCAATGTGGTAAAAAATAATAAGAAAAAAAAAAAAAACAGCCTGTTTTAAAGAACTTGGTTCTGCAACTAACCATCATTATACATATGCATGGCATAATTTTTCTAAACTGTGATGTGTGTGTGTGTTACAGAATGACTTTACTTGTTTTGCCTTAGAAGAAGCTTGCTGCCTACTTTACGTGGTGTACTCCGAGTGAAATGCAGCTCAGTTCATTAACAGGGAGAGCCACAGCCCATGCTCAAGCCAGTTTCTGGTCTAAACAGCACTGGTATAAAAGCTGTATTATGAAGTTCATGGCATTTCTCAGTATTTACATTTTGAGTGTTTTCTGAAAGTAACATTACAAAATATATCTACCTACAGCGGTTAGATTAAAATTTAAGCTTGGGGCAAGCATGGAGTTTAATGCAAAGTTTCACAATACGTGGAGGTTTTCAAGCAAGGCAGCCTTGTAACAGACGGCAGTGGATGCATTGCACAGCTCCCCAGGAGCAAGGTCCTGCTCTCGCTTTCTTCAGAGAACTCCTGCCCATGCCAGGGAGCACTGCTGGGTACCTGACTCTCTCTCAGTCAGACCAGCCTGTAGGCAGAAACACGGTGCGTGATGCCCTACCTGTGGATGCCCTACACTGTTGGTAGCACCTGCTGGCACCCAAAGGTGCCACCCTAGTGCAGGCACAGCTCCTGTGAGGGATGTCACAAGCCCCACACTACCTTGGCCTGGCTATCTTCTGCCTCAGGCAGAGCTGTACCGCTCAGCAACGATGGGCACCCGTTGGGCGTGCTTGTGTTTATGCACTGGAAAATATTTGCCATTGATTGTATGTATCTTACGTATTTCGCTACTTTAGACAGAGTATTAAAAGTTTAATAAGATTTCAAGAAATATTGTACGACTGCCCTGTACTATTACCCAATCACTTAGAACAGTTTCAGTCCTGAGAAATGAAAATGTACATTTCTATATAAATTATGATCATTAGAATCAGCTAACATTTATCTCCAGCCTGAGAAGACATGATGATGTACTGTCCCTGCGGTGGCTGTCTCATATTCCTGATTATAAAGATAAATGGCTAAGAAGAACCAGCTGCTTTGCAATGAAAAAACATATTTGTACACAGAATAAATAACAATACGAGTGAAACAACCCCTAATAACAAACAGGAACCCCACAAAGTGGTTTTGTGATAAGTCCAAAGCTATAAAATCAGAGCTATAAAACCGGACCTTTTGTCTCCAGAAGCTGTAGATGGATTCTTTCCTGGATAGCACTCCAGTACTTGCTATTTTCTGAAGTATGAGGTTGGAAACATATATATTTTTTGTGAGCTATTTCAAGAGAGTTACGTTATTACTGATAGGTTTTCAGAATAATAGTAATGTTGCTGTGTTGGTACCAATGTCACATGAATATATCATATCACACGTTATTCTGTGGGCTCATTCTGAAATATTTTATATATATAGCACTCAAGTTGCTTTCCTCCTGGAAATTAAGTGGTGCATTTCTATTACTGAAATATTTCTCTGATGATCATCTCTTTGCATTGAGTTTAAAGAATAGGCTTCAATTTTAAAAAGCCCAAATTGTTCATCTGATCATGATTATTTATTAGAAGTTTGGTCTAGACACAAATACAGTATCTTTCATATAGCTGATATTGCAAGTTATAGCATCTGCAAAAGTTGCACTGGAAAACGATATGGGAGTTGAATTATAGCTCCATTTTCAAATAGGGTGCATAGTATAATATTTTTCATACCAGACACAAAATAAATATTTGAGTCAAATATTCAGTTCACTCTGATATATACCCGAAGTAAATAAAATGTACACCGAAGTAATGATAGCACCAAAACACTGATGAAAAGTTATTTTTCAGTTCAAATCCAAGGTATATAATTCTGGGCTTAGAATATGGGTATGTATTTATATGTACTCTAATTTATTTGAGCTGCTTGCATATCCTCACTGCCTTTCATCTTCCCCTCCGATAATTGCTGAGCAGTGTGTTGGGCTACTACCTTACTCATTTGGAATGAATAGAAATTTGATTTTAATCTAGATTTTTCATTACTGGGACTTGTGTGTGCATGGGATAGCCTTAGGAGCAAAATGAATGTGGACTCCACAAACTATGACTGTGTCTTTCACTCAAACATTTAGAAATGCTTTGAACATTGAAGAAATAACTTTTGATCCTTTTTCATCTAGGAATATATGGACTCAAACAAATACATAGAGCATCTAGTGACTCAGCTGGAGGAACAACGCTGGAATTTATGGAGGCAAGTACAATAGATATACATCTTTATTTATGTTGTTCTGTTGGAAGAAATCCTCCACTCCATAGTTCTTGATTTCAAATAAATGGATGGGTATTGAGTTTCTGCATTTCAGTGCTTGGAGACTGTCTCTTTACTGAGTCTTACCTAAATGAAACAGCTCAGTAAGGCATCACACACCAGTTGAACTTTGATACTCAGAGCAGTTAAATACATGCACAGTTTTCCCATTCTATTTTCAAAGCAGTGGATGCTAACTCTATTTCAGATTCTTTTAATTGGACTGAATTTAATAAATGCTTTGATATTCTCGAGTATAAGTGTTTTGGCACCAAACCCAGCATAACAGCATTTTAGATAGTGTAACAGAGTTTCAAAACTGAAATAAACAAAGTTTTAAAATATTGCAGTACTTTTGATAGTCCAGAATTTTCTATTTCATCTGCGTTCATTGTGCTCAGTGCAGGTTGCCCAGATTTAACTCCAATTTAAGCACAGCAGCAATTTCCATATGCTAATGTAAAACTAGCAGGCATTTCTACTCTGCCATACAGCAACTGTGATAACTGCACCAGCACTTCTGGAGATCTCATCAAAATTTGTGTTCCTCTGGTAAGATGGCTAGAGGACCTTGCAAATCTCTGGGCATTCATCCAGTCTAGTAAATGTCATTTACTCACAGGGGTAGGTTGTCCGCTGTCTTGCAGAAAGGTGCTTCCCTCACTGCAGACACAGTTTCCTCTTTACAACAACCATTTTATTACATAATTTACTTCAGTAGTTTTGCTGCTGTTTTACTGTTGATGTCTTCATTGGGTAGGACAAACCGTTGTGCATGGTTTGCATCTTCACAAAATTTATCAAGTGTCATTTCGAACTGTGACATGTTGGCACAAATGCTGAAGGTTCTTTGGGTATTTCTGCAGTACTGTTCTCCAGCTGTATTTCAGGGCTGTTCTGATGTAAAATGATAAAGATAGCTGAGAAACTACCTAATCTTCAGAAGCCTCAGAAGTCTCATGCTCTCAGTGAGTTAATTATCTCTTGATCACTTTTAAATTAATTGTTCCAGAATTTTATATTATAGAGAGTTGTTATCAAGCTGGTATAAAGAGATCTGTATGACAGCACTTTGCAGTATTTCCTTGTACTTATATTTACTTAAGTATGCAGTATCTCATTATTAACTGCTCAGTATCTCATATTTTTATAGTTAATGGCTAGATTCATATCTGGAATAACTTTTAATACAGAGGAAATGGAATAATACCAGTGATGAAACTAATTCAACATTCTCAATCCATATATTTTTAAATGCAATATTTGATTTAACTTTTTTTTTTTCTAAAGGCAGAGAAGAGATGACAATCTCTATTAATACAAATTCAACTGTAAATTAATCTTTATAGATTAATTTAATCTTTGTAGACAAAAACCTGATTTGCCTTAGTTCTGATCAAGGGAAGACAAAATGATCTGTCTTTGCACATGACAGTACTAGTTAGCATGCATCTCACAAACTTCCTGTCCTGGAGGATATAAAGTAGTGTTACAGCAGTTACAGCGTACGGTATTTGGGATATGGGCTTTGTCTTTTTATAGGCAAAACTCTGAAAGTTTGTGTGTAATTCCTGCTTAGAAAAAAAAAAAAAAAAAAAAAAAAAAGTAAAATAATTGGCACAAAACCCATAACTTTACCTTTAAAATCACAGTATCTGGGAAATTGTATTTGTCCGAATGAAGGTAGGAACAGTGTATGTGGAAGACAATGCAGTGGTTAAATAGAAATGAAAAGTAAAAAATGAAGAGATGAAAAAGTCTGAAAAGCATCAGAGAGCAACTTTATTTTATTATGAACAGACATTCAGATGTGGTCTGAAAATTCAGTGGTTTTGGAACTCAGGACTAATTTTTGGTTTTGATATTAATTTGTGTTTAATATTATTTTTATGGTGTATTGGCACAAAAGGTTAAGACTTAAAATGAGCCCTAGAAGGTAAATCCTTCTGGTTTGGCAGCCGTCTTTGAACACTTCATTTCTCTCTTTTAAGACTGTAATATGTTTCGTGTGAGGATTATGCTAATAGCTCACACGACGCAAGGGCAGGACTAGACTGTCTATCGGCAGACAGATGTCCTAATAAATCAGCATGGACCTCTTCTCAGACTTCATTATGCTCTTGATTTGTGACTACCACAGTTTTAACCTGGTGGGTCACTGGGCGCTGAACCTGACACTGACCGATAACCCCTACTTTACTCTAGGCGAGCTAATAAAAATTGCAGACACAAATCCTCAACGCTTAGCTCCTTCAGTGTTGCTTACAGCCGGACAGATTTATAGCAGCCGGGCTAAGACCGAGGAGACTAAAGCCGATGTCATGGTGCGCATATCAATTTTACATTTCCTTTACATTTCCACATGTACAATGGGACCCTAAAAGACATGTGGGGGCAAAAATTTCTTTTCATTTTAGAGGACTACTGTTTATACATGGCTTAAGCATCTGCTGTCGAACATTTATTGCTGTAATTGCAGTCCCCGGAGAACTGGCTGTGGTTAGGTCACGTTTTATAGCTTTCTACTGAAGCAGGCCTTTAGCCCAGCTCTGGAGTTCCTGTTCTTAAAAACCTTTGCAATGAGCGGAGGTACCCCACTAGCAAATGGACATGTGGGCTTTCTTAGGCTTTTCTGGCGCTGAGGATCTTCCAATCATTATTTTCACCTGAAGAACGATGAATACAGCAGCATGCTCGAGTGGTCAGTGGTTCTCCCCATTTCTCTAGATTGTTTGAACAAAATAAACTTACTTGATGTGAGGCAAATTCAACTCCCATTGCCAACATTTATCAGTGGAGTTATGCGAATAACTTCCATCAGTGTACCAGCCTGAGCTAGAGCACTGCTTTACTTTAGATTTCTCTGCCCTATCGTGTCTGGAAATAACTTTAAATAGGACAGAAAAGGGTCATGGGTGAGGGATGCTCCTGCAGTGGCATTTCTCACACACTCATTTAATGTTCTTTCTAATTCGGCTGACCTGTATTACAATGTAGCATCCTTTATGGCAGAATCACATGAAGAAACAATGTGAGAGGCAGAAATTTGCTCCTACAGTCTTTGCTAATTGACCTCGACAATAGATCATATTTTTTTATTCTTGACACTTAGGTCAATGACAGCAATTACTAGAAGGAAGAATTTCAGCACAGGATGCTCGTTGAAATATGTGAGGGTCAGGTCCTGTTCTTAAGGACTTCCACAGGAATTTTATTACTAGTGCTCCTGGAACCAGGACCAAACCTTCAGTCTGTCTTGGCGAAAGCGTTAGGATATAGTGCATATAAAGAACGTCTGCTTTCCAGACATGACAATCATAAAATAAACCATGGAGCAACAACACCTTATTACCTTGTAAAAGTAAGGAAAAACACAGAGGGGGAGCACCACAAAATCTGCGAGGACCAGATGGCATCTCACTGACTTCATGTTTTAAAAACAAAGTTTACTAAATAGATTTGCTCTACTTTCATCTCCAGCATTAGCATGCTTCTATGCTCCTGGGTTTAATGCCTGTATACTAAAGAGGTGCCAAGCATTAAACAGGTTGCTTTTGCTGTAATCACAAACTTCCATTGGGAGACCATAATTGCTAACAAGCAAAATAGCTCTGCAAGAATTCTTAATGGTAAGCACAGATTAAAATAACAACTGTGATTAGCTTTAAACTGCTTGACTAGAAAAGGACTAATCTTAGGGGAATAAGTTGCATGGCAAACAAATGAAAACACAATGTATGATATTACAGTAATGAAGGCTATGAAAAAACCCAAATGCTACCCCAGCTACATCGGGTCATGCTCTGCACAAATATCTTTTTCTCATCAGGGGTTTAGTAATTTGGTCTGAGTGGATCTAAGGTCAAAGCACCCAGATCTTGGGGCTGCAACCCTGGTTTAACCCTTTCTGGAAGATTCTTAATAACAAAATTGCCTCTGGCCTATGATGCTAGCCTGAGTTACAGACCGTATGCAGAATCTTGCCAAAATGCTGTTGTAGCCCATGACCATTTGGGATTGGTTTGGATTGGTTTGATTTGTAAGAGCGGGAGGTTTCCTTCCCGTTTGCTTCTTGTTATTCAGTACCCTGATCCCACCGTCTTGCCAGTGGATAAAGCCAGGAAAAAGGTGATTTGTGCTCTTAGCCATTAGCACCTGCCTGTCATCTCTTTGTCGGCGTGTTGGGTGGTTGTTGGTGAGTTTGGATTTTGTTACATCCCTAGAAACTGGAGAATTTAGCATAATGTTATATTTGTGAAGTTCCCTCAAACACTGATGTATTTATTTCAGGAAATCCTTTGAGTTAGGAGGTGAGGCTGGCAGGGGCAGATCACAATTTAGTTTGGCACTTTGAAGTCATCACAGTTACTCAGATGTTTCCAACTAAAATTACGATATCATGTATTTGTCTCTCTGAAGCTGGGGCTTCTGATTTGTGCCTTTAATGTTTAAAAATAAAACAAAATAAATCACACAGTATAAGGCTAGGAAATAGAGAAGGCTACCTTTCTACCAAAGATTAGTGTTGGAATATGCGCATTAGGAGACTACCAATTAATAATGTATCTGATTTTTGGCCAAATGTGCTTTTCTTTAGATGAGTGTAAATTTGGATGGTTCAGTGAGCAGTGCATGTGTAGCTACCAGGTCACAGAAAGCACTGCCATTGTATGAGCAGTGAATGAAAAAGGCTCGCTTCCTTTGAGTCCCTGCTACAATGCCTGTGTCACCCCATGGCTGTTAAAGATACTTTTCCATGACTGAGCTGGATGAGAGTAACGGGAATAGCTAGGACATAGAGAAGCAGCCATTTTACTGTGATTGCCATTCAGCCACATAAACCATATTTCTAATAGGATCCCAGAAAAGTAAGAGGTAGAAGGTTAAAGATCACAAGTGAAACTTATGTAGTGCATCAGACCCTTCTAAATACTAACCTCCTTACAAAGGGAAAAGGTTGCCTGGAAGCTAGAGCACTTGTTGCAAGTTGCAGGGAAAACCACGCATTTAAGGGAGCATAATTTAGCTCCGTGTTCAGATCAAGACCGATCACTGCCTTTTGAACAAATAACAAGTCAAATAGATAGATGCCTGACTTGAGTTTACACCTGTTCAAAAGATTTTATCAGGTGCACCAATCAGTCAAATAACACAATTGTCCACAACTGATTAAAGTTAACAGTCACTTTATGGGCAATCTGCCTGATCAATAAGTAAATCTACTCTGACAGCAAGTGATTGTAACACTAACTGGGCCTGCTTCTGTGGAGTATTTACTAAGCTGGCTTAACATGCTATGCTATACAATGCTATATGTAATGCTATGCTATATGAGAAACAGGACTTGGGATGGTTTCGATATAATAAATTCATGAGAAGTATTAATTCTGAACAATGCATCTCAGCCCATTTTCTTTAATCAGAGAAAACTGCCACTAACACTGCCCAGCGGTGCTGCAGGAGTCGGGGGCGAAGCGTCAAGGCTCAGTTCCTGAAGTCATTACAGAAAGGGTCTGGAACCATCCGAATATCAAATCGTCATGGTGCGAGCAAATATCCCCATACCTATGATAAACTACCCAAATTATAAAGCTGCAGACAAAAGAAGAAAAAAGTTCTTTAAAAAGTAACTCGGTGTGCTCATGTTTATGAAATGAAATAAATTAACCAGAGTTAAAATGTTAATAACATTCAGTAATTAATTAGGGACTGGGCTATTTTTGCACAGATGTATGCTTGTCTTAATAGCAAGACTGCCTGAACCAGGAATTGATTTGTTTCTCTTAAATTAAAAAAAAATAGAAGGCCTTGAGCAAAATATATTCTTTAGATATATTTGGTAGAATAAGGATCACAAATGTTCCCTACCAAGTTGAAAGGAAGAAAGGAAAAAAAAAACCTCCAGCAGGGAAGTATGCAGAAGGTCTATTTGACATATGGATGTTTGTTAAAAGCAAAATGCATGAACGGCCCAGAGTAAATTAGATCCTCATTTGTATGCTGGGAAATGAAATGTATAATCTTGGCACGGCTCTCTGTTTGTTTTACATTTCTATAAAAATGAACTCTTTTGTGTATACAGATACACATAGTACCTTGGTGGCTCTGTAGGTCAGGAAGAAACGGGATGGCTGGGGCTGCTGTTGTCTGACCCGGCCCAGCACCCTGCTCCAGCATGGGCACGCAGCGATGCTCCGGTCCGAAACTACAACCCCGCTCTGTGCTATGAATCCAAGTAACAGATCAAAACACCCGACTACAAGAAATGAATAGCAATTAGCTGTTTATCTCCAGTTTATCTCGGCCGTGTTTAAAAATCACACAGCTCCACATGTAAAATTATGTGTGGGCTGCTTTTATTATTTCGTACTGAATATAGTCTTCTCATCCCACTGGTGGCTAGACACAGCCACGCTTCCTGTGTTGAATCATATTTAATTCCTCAGATAATTCCAATGATTTCACTGGAATTATTCACAGAGCAAGGGATAATTTGTACGCGTGACAGTGACATTGCCCTGAAGTCTTCTTGGTGACCCAACAGCAGCAGCATCTGTACGCTGCGGCGCTGTTCCCTCCTTGGTAGAGGGAAACCCATGGATTTACATCAAGGTAACAAAATGACAATTTTTGCTGTGATAAAACCAGGATTTTAAATATATTTTAGAAAGGAATGGTGTGCAGACACAGGCTGTGAGAGGGGAACCTTGTTGAGAGGGTTTCCCAGGGGGTTTTGGAGGGGTGGTTGAGGGGTGGGTGGGCGTGAGCACAGAGAAACGGGCAATTTATGAATCCGTAATTTTTAAAGGAATGCCACGTCACTGGTGTATTTCACTAATGAAGTATTTGGATAGCAGCGCTGATGGCAGCGTTAGCTGAGGCCCGGGAGGAACTGCACATGAAGTCATGCGAGTCACGTTAGCAGCTTTCCCCGTAAATCAGTCCCACTTGTGGAAGTAAAGTGAAATAATCACGTTTAGCATTTCTACTTCATTCTGTAACGCTCTACTGTTTTTATTTCTCCTAAATTATGTTAAAGCAAGGCTTTAAGACCCCATGTAAGAACAAGGCCTCATTGTTCCAGTCCCTACACAAAGTGAGAAATGCTTTTCATCCGCTCAGCCCCAAGGATGGAACCAGAAATAACATAATTCCCTTCTTACAGAGGAAAGTAAAGTTGTGAATATACTAAGTGATGGAGCTTATAGAAGAGATCTGTGTCTAAGCCAGGAGCTGAGCCGAGTTGTTCAGTGTTCCAGTTTGGTGTATGAATAATAAGATTGTATTTCCCATGTCACGGTACCGCGTGTCAGCCTGCCGCTGCTATCCGGGGAATGAAGTTCCTACAGCACTGCCTGAATCTTTAAAAGGTTTTTCTGCTTAAAGCAGGCTCGGTGACAACCTTATCCTGTGCTCTGCAACAGGAGAGCATTTTCCTGTGTCTACGGCTCGCAGTGTGGTGAGGTGTGGAAGAGGAGCCTTTTTTTTAAGAAGCGTCCCCTCCAGCTCTTGTCTGTGGCCCCGCTCCACAGTGCAGAAGTCCATTGCAAATGATCTTTGTCAGGAGATGGGCATTCACGAGGGCAGAAGGACAGAAGAGCCCTACCCTCTTCTCTTAAGACAGTTAATTTGAACATATGTGGATGTTGCTGTGCTGGTGGAAAGGATTTTTACTAGAGACAAAACCATGGCTGTAGATGTATGTCGCATCCTGCTGGGGCTCTTAGAGGACAAACACCGCTTTAGCTGAGCGCAGGACACGTCGGCAACACAAATATTCCTGTGACATTGTCGCTTCCAGTTATCCAGCAGGCAAAGCGAGCCCTGACCTGTCACTGCTACCTTTCTGCTGTGCCCCTGACACTCAGCACCCTCCCTGAAGGGTGCTATCGTGGAAGTGAAATTTAGACCACATCACTACTTTCTGAAAGTCTCCTTTAATTCTGGAGGATTTGGCTGCCCTCCTGTTCGCACACATTGCACGGGACCCAGAGTGCACTGCTGTGAATGCTGCCTGCCTTCTTATATTAACAAATTAATTTTTTATTGCTTTATTTGTTAATGAGAGGGCATTGCTGTGACAGTAGCAACCCATGTTCTGAGATACGGCCCATTTGCACTTTTTTTTTCCTTTAATCAGGAATAAATTCCAACATATTCTGCTGTAGGGAAAATATCATGCATTACAGCATAAGCCTGTATAAACATTATTGTAATGGGTTCCACTAGGGACAAGGTTTCAAATATAAGGCAGTATTCATTAGATACTAAAGACCTTAGCATATTTTTTTCTTATTTAAATCAGCACGGCTCAGAATTTGCAAACTCTTGCTTATGTAGACATTCCCCGGAGATTTTGGGAAATGAATAAAATCTTGCAAAATACAGTCCTCATGGTTTCAACACCACCTGATTAGCTAAGCTGAGTCTAGAAAGTGTAACATAAATATGCAAAAAACAGAAACCCCAGATTAATTTCCAGCACAGCTTAGCAGTCAGGAGATACCAGCTTTGGCAGAATATGTGCTGCAGTTTCTGTAGCACCTCTGAGGACGGCGGAGGAATGAATGACCCTGTCTGCTTCCCGGTGCTGCCCGGAGAGGCTCATGCCCAGTCCCAGAGGAGGGTCGATGCTAGTTTGATGCTACTCTCAAATTCTTCCCAGTTCAGGCACACTCATGATAATGCCGTAATAAAACAAATACCATTTTTCATTCACTTCAGTGGAAGCAGATTCTCAGTCCTCCACCAGGCGATTTGGGAGCCTCTTAAGCCCTTTTGAGCAGTAAGCACGTACAGCGCGGTTCCTGTTAGGCCGCCTGTATTTTTATGATCTTCCTCTCTTCCTGGTTGAGGAAGAGAGATCAAATGCAAAGGAAGGACCTATCTTCCTGCAAAGCCCTGAGAGAGATCGATCCAGAAACGCAGATCAAAGCTGTAAGCACTCTGAATCTGTCTGCTCCTTTTCTCTAATAATGCTGGTATAAATGCTTGCAGAACTGGCTAAGTGCTGCTCTGCTGCTGGCGCTAGCAGCGGCAGGATTTCCTCGCACTTCTCTGCTGGAAACGTGCAAATAGCAGCACTCACGCCTTTCTTCAGACATTTCAAAATATACACAGAATTCCCATGTAGGGTCTGAATTCTGAATTGCCATTGACATCGACAGAAAACTCATGTGGTATCTGACCGAGGCTGAACCCCACAGCCCGCAGCAGGAGCTGACAGCCAAGGAAGCCAACCCAAGGCAGCAGCAGGACCACAACTCTTCCCGTAGCCCTTCTTTCCAACCCACTTCTTGGGGACCGGAGTGCTCTGCAGCCCGTCGTCGGGCGCTGCTCTGTGCAGTGATGCTTTATTTCAGCACGGGGAGCTCAGTGAGCGTCAGCTCTGTTGTTTGCAGAGCTCAGGGTGAAGTAGCTTCGCCTGGCGGGCTTCCCAGATCTGCAGGCAGTCATCTCCGTAGCTGAACTGGAGCCCCCAAAAGCACAGTGCTGCCTCAGGTCTCTCTGAACGGTGCTTGGTGGTGGGCTGAAAGAGCAACAGTGGCTGCAAGTGATGCCAGCCATGCGATTTCTATCCTACTCGTGTTTTATGGAGTTTTGGGACAGCGTGCATTAAGTGACGGGTAACCTTTGGGTATAACGCCTGAAAATCTGGTAGTACAGCGCCTGTGTGTAGTGTCAGTCCCATGTAAATCACTATCCAATCCAGAGAACTGAGTTAAACTTAACTGTGCCTTTCTGAAGGTTTTTTTTCCCTAGATTTCCAAATACCATTTTTCTCCCTGAAGCACAGACCCTCTTGAGGATGACACGGTCATTTTGGTATCACTGATGCCAGTGCACACAGATTACTTCCAACCTGTCAACGCGTCTGCTCTTTCCCAAGTATCTCCCATTTGGAAGAGCTGCAGAAAGCAGCAAGCAGTAGGCAGAGGTAAATCCCCTCCACGTTTTTGCTATCCCAGTCGAGAAAGAGAAGCCAATTGAAAGAACTGTCTGTCCTGTCTTTCACAGTTGCTAGATATCTCTGAGAAAACGATAAAATTCCTATACTGGGCAATTTTGGAATATGCCAGCTGCCAGATTTCTATATTTAAACTATGGCTACCATTAACGTATCTACTTCATTTCAGTGTTCTGAAATGCGAGCCTTGTATTTCTAGTATCACTCCAAAGCACTGGTAAGCAAAGTCATAGATTTGGTTTGAGGACCAGTGTATTGTCTTAAAAATACTAGATAAAAATGCTCAAACCCAGGGTCAAGAAATAATTAACAATGTGGGTCATGTACATACTGCTGTGTATGAATCCAAGATACAATTAAGCTTAAAGAGACACAGAGAACAGTACCTCAGCTGCCAGGACCAGAAGCTCGATATGCATAAAAATACTTTAAAAATGTAATTGTATCTTCAAGTTGTAGATGAATACTGGTTCTTTTTAATTCTAAAACATGTCTAGTTATAGAATAGGAGACCAATTCCATTGTTCTTGATTTCAGTGGATGTAAGCTCACACCTGAAAATAATTTTTAAAGAACTGGCAATATTATTATTTTTTCATTCTAGTAGTCCCAGCTTATCTAGCATACCTGCTAAGATCACTCAGTGACCTAACACCTGCAGATTTCACTAGGAATCTGAAGAAACCAGGATTGTGGAAAGATAGCTGTGGTCTTTAAATAAATGCCTTCTATTCAATAATTTACAACCGACTGAGAGATTTGTTGACTAGACTAGAACTGTATTTTAAAATCTGCCGCATCAGACTTAGGAAAGGCTCATCACTATGCCAGTGATTTCACTGCACGTTGAATATTGGCTGCAGTTCGAGTTCCCCACCTTGGAAAAGGTGCAAAAGAACTGGAAAGGTTCAGAGGAGGGCAGAGAAGGGCACGCAGAAGCATGCAATGATGGCTCTCATTTATGGAACTACCCAGACTCCTCGGTCTGAAGAAGCAGGGACTTAGGCAGGGGAGTGCCAGGTCTGAGAACGTGAGCTGCATAGAGAGGAGCAGATTGCTGCTTCTTGCAATACACGGAATACGTCGTATCAGATGAAACTAACAGGTGGCCAAAAAACAAATGAAAGGAGATTTTTCATGCAGTAAGTAATCAGGCTTCAGAGCCTCTGCAACAGGATATTGCGAACTTTAAAGGTGTGCGTGGGTTCACTTGGAAACCGGACAAAGTCATGGCAGAAAGCCAGTGAGAGGTACCGAAGGCAGAGAGGGCAAGCTTGTCTCTGGCAAGCCCCTGAGCTCCCAGATGGTGGGGGAACAGAAAAGCATTTTGTCCTTCTCTGGACATTCCGTTTTTGCCACTGTCAGAGAAATGACGCTGAGCTACACGGATGCTTCAGGTGGATCCAGTGCTGCCACTCCTGTTACCCAAGCCTCGGAAACATTGAGCGCTTGCAGTCTGAATCACTAATTATAAAGGAATGTGAACAGGTGATTTAGATTGATTGTGCAAGCAACAGGCATTACAATGTGATTACATTTTATTGGAATGTTGTTATTTCTACTTAAACAGAACATTAACATATTTTAAACTCAGTAATTAAAACCTAGCTCTTAGGAGAGTTGCTCAAGGTGTTTCCCTGCACAACAAAGCAATTAAACACATCAGTTGACATTACTCCAGTACTGTGTGACTGCTGCAGGAGCCTGGTTTAAGCCATGAGAATGAATGAGAAATCAGAATCCATTTGGAGATTCCCAATTGACTGGAGTTAAGGACTTTTTAGCTACCGTTGTGGCTGGCTCCCTTCTCATGTTTCTTTGCAGCTTTCTTTCATAGAGTTTTGGAGTATTTCAAACAGGAGTCATGACTAAATCATCTGCTCTGATTCTCGGTGGAGTACAGGCTTTATACTTTACCCAGTTATACTGAACGAAACCCAATGACTTTGGTTAGCCCAGGACTCGCCATCGGCCCTCAGAAAACAGCGGTAGCATCTCTCCAGGAGAGACAGAGATGCCAGCATAGGCTGCCGTCCTGGTGAGGACATTTTCGCTCTGGCAGATTCAAGCAACGCTTGAGGTTCCCATTCTACACTGGAGAAAGGGATTCCCAGCTTGGAAGAAAATCTGCATTAACGAAGCTGGCTGTCAGTTTATCTAAGACACAACAGCCTGGCTGCAGGACTGCTCCCCGTACCACCACAGGAAGAGGTTCCTTCTGCAAAACGTGCTACCTTTACAGCCAGTAAAATCTGAGTATTATCTACGATGACACATTTAATTTCAACCATGCGTTCATTCTGGAGAGGCTACTGCTCCTTTGCTTGGCCACCTCCACATTCAAAATCTAAGAAAACTAATTTCATTTTTACGACCTTATGTCTCCATGTCTGATTCCCAGACACAGCCCTGGCCCTTACTGTCCCCGCGCCTCAGTGTAACGGGGTGGATTTACTCAGCACCCCGAGTGCCCTGCAGTTGTGTTACTCCAACTTACCTCAGGTTTTCTCACTTCTGAGGCCTCTCCCGTGCACTTTCCCTAATTAAACCCCAAATCCTGCCCGAGCTCCGTCCGTCCCCACACTTAGGCTCCCTTAGCGTGCCGTGCTCAGGCTCCCACCCCAAACCAGCACCCACACACCGACCCGGCGCACGTCTGCCTCGCAGCCCTTCCCCTTCAGGCCGCTTCTCGCGGCTCTCCCGGCGCTGTCCCCCCAAACCAGGGGGGGGGTTCACCTCCCGCCCCGGGCCGCCCCCCCGCCGCGGGGAGCCCCCTCCGCCGCCGCCGAGCTGCCGGAGCCATTGAGCCGCGGCTGATGGCGGCAGATGGGCTGCAGCTGACAGCCCGCCGCTGCTCCCGGCGACGGGGACGGGGCACGGCCGCCCGGCGGGAGGAGCCGCCCCCGCGCCTTAAACGGCCGGGGACCGAGCCGGGGGAAGGGGACACGGCCACCGCTATCGCCGGAGAGCGACATTAAGCGGCGGGGGGCGGCCCGCGGAGCGGGGCACGGGCTGCCCCCGGCAGGTAAGCGCCGGCCTCGCCGCTCCCCTCAGCCGCCCGCTTCCCCCTCGCCTGCCCCCGGCAGGGCGCGGCCGGAGGCGGGCCCCGGTCCCGGCACCTGCTCCCGCCCCGCTCCCCGCCGCCGGGCAGCGCCGGGCCCGCCTGGTCGGGGCCCGAGAGCGCCGGAGGCCCCAGCCGCCCTCCCTCCTTCCTTCCCTCCCTCCTCCCCGGCCTCCCTCCCGGCTGCCTCCGCCCCGCGGAGCTTCCCCCCCTCCGCCGTAACGCGGGGCCTCCGGGCCCTGTTGCTCCAGAGGCAGCGGGTTTGCTTCTGGCAGCAGCACCTTAACGAGCCCTTGGGGGTGTTCGGGGGGTATTTTTGCTCATTATTGTTTGATTTGGGGTTCCCTCTCGGCTCTTCTGCACCCATGGAGAAAGGGGGTGGTGCTGGGGGGAGAAGTGCCCCAAAATGAGTTGGAGCAATGGGGTGTAAGGGGAAGGCAGTGTGGGGTGAGCCAGCGCTGGTGAGAGGCTGCTGGTTGTCACTTGGCTTTAGGCGGGTGTTAGATCTGCTGTCCATCTTCTGAGGTGGGTTTGACCTGGAAATACCCTAAATAAGCTTGACTGTGCCTCGCAGTTTCCCCATGAGAAAAAAAAAAAAAAAAACAAAAACACAACAACCTCATAAATAACAGAGTCGCTAACTTTCTGTATATAAGACCCTTTTTCTCTGCATAACAATAAACAAATTTAAACCATTTCAGTCTTGGACCCATAAATGTCCACCGCAAATTTTCACTTCCCTTAAAAGTGGGTATTTCAGATAAAACCCTTGTTTACCCGTGGAAAGCTAGCAAAGTTTTTAACAAGTGAAGTAACGTTAAATAGACAAGTGATTTACATCGGCGGGGTTGGCTGTATACATTACGGGATTGCAGATAAGCTGTGTAAGTAAACAGGAGCGCAGCGCTCTGTTATTGTGCGTGGCTATGGAGATATCATGGGGCTTCTTTGCCAGTTAATAGCATGAGGCTTCGTGGGAACTGTTTGATCTGCAGGACTTTTGCTTGGCAGTAGTTTACTTAAGGTTATTACACTCTGTTTGGAGACTCGTATTTGTTAGCCATTATTGCATTCTTAGCTCCAGGCTTCCCAGAGTTACAGGTTAGTAGGTCAATAAAAATTGCGCTGAAATGCTGGAATTGACAGGCTGGATTTTTAAATGTGGTTGGGGAATAACTATGCAGCAGGCGGAACTCTAAGGAATTTTTTCTGTGGATTTTGATGCTTGTTAGTGGTGATGAACCAAAAATACTTGTTTTGCCTTGAATACTGAGAATGTTTTTCCATTTTTTTGTTAACAGAAGGATCAAGCTGTATAAGCCAAATGCAGTATGTGCTTTCAGGATCAAGTGGCCTGTAGCCCTAACTGAATTTACCAAGACTCGCTTCCTTTTGCCAGTGATCACTGGGAGTAATGCTGCTGGCATTGGATGAGGCTTGCCAGTAGCAAGAGTAACAATGTCATCAGGTCCCTGCTACTGCACGTTTACATGTTCCTTTAAAACCTGAAAATTACCGTGCTGTGCAGGGAAACTGTATGAAAAAGTATATTGTTAGATTGCCACTACTTAAAAACTATCCTTAAAAAATCCTGAGTCTTCCAGTTAAATTGTCCCAGAACTTGCTCGTGAACCAGCGGGTGCCAGCGGTGTGTCGCAGAAGCCCAGGTCCAACTCCTCCAGTAGCTGCAGTGCATGGAACAGTCAGAAACACAAATTTCAAGTATTCTGCCAAATACTTGAGACTTGTGATTAACTGTGTGCGTGGAGCAGCTCCATTGATGTCATGCTGTACAATTTACGCGCTTAAAGTGAAGCATATGGCCCCCCCGTGCCCAGCTCAGCAGTGTGCTGACAGTTAAGGATGGGTTGGAAGCTTGATGCGGAGCTCTGACAGGAAAATTGGAAAGAACAAAACTTCAGGATGGTTTTGGCATCTCTTGTACAGTTTCCTCTCTCACTGCACATTGTTAAATAGTTCTGATAGAAGCGTTACATCCTTTAGCTCAAATATCATCAGTTGTAGTTCTTGGCATTTTCAGTTTGGTCTCTTTGTCTTGGTGTTTTTAGAGACTTTCCTCAAAGTTATTCCTGCCTCTGCTTTTTCTCATCTGTGTCTTTGCTGTTAATTGCATGTAGGACTTAATTACAGCCAGGATTTGTTGCTGGAGTGAAGTCTGTGTATTTTAATAGGTATTTGGTGATGCTTTCCTTCTTAAGAACCTCCCTTTCTGTAGTAATTCTGTTGTGGTGAACTTCACTCCTGCGCTAGGTCAGGTTGGTTCCAGCTCTTGCAGAGCATTATGGCCATACCACTTGTCGGATGAACCCGTACGCAGAGATGACCAGCAGCAGAAACCAGGTGTCATGTATAAATTCACTTCTCACACTCATTAATTTTCCATTTACAACCTTGATTTTGCAACCAATTGAACACCTGCTTAACCTCAGAGTTGCAACTTTGAAATAGATAGGTGACTGGGTGTCAGTCAGGTGTGTGTGGAGGTATTCGCAGGATTAACGCATGCAAAGATGTGCTGCACAAAAAATGTAGAAGACTTAAACAAATAAATCCCTTTTGCTTTGCTCCTGTGCTCAAGAATCATGGTTGGTAGTTGCTATCAGTTTATTTAGTTAAAATGTATCCACATAGTGGGATGGAGCTGGATTGGGACTGGTATCAAGCAGCAGGAATTGTTTCTGCTTGTGGCTTGTGTCTCTATAGATGCTGGAGTCACTTTTTCCTACTGAATCTGTGCTGTGATAAAGTTGAGATTGTCAGAGCACTAGTGCAGAACTGCCACTGCTCAGAAGTCAGACAGTGGAGAGGCAATTGTAATAATACTTGTCTGAGAAAATCGACCAGGAGCCTGGTAGGTTTTACGTTTGTGTTTCCATTTTGAAGAAGGTCCAGAGGAATTATTACAGCAAAATTCTATTTATTGTTTCTAACTCTGTCATACTTAGATCTCATTTAAATTGTGTAATGGAAACTCGTAGGAAAGACCAAAGAACTGACAGAATTGGGATATTAGATAGTGGATACAGACCTAAGCTGATATGGGCAGAATTAAAAATAAAAAATAAGGGAAATTCTTCTTCTTTTCTTAATATATTCAAATAATTTAAACGTTAAGAAAGAGACTGGGTGTTCTGCCAGCAAGACTCAATATGCAAAATTCTTCTAAAAGCCAGAGACCCTGGAGTTCTCTACTTCTTTGAGAACTGATTTTTCTTCTATACTTATTCCTTGAAATGAAAATAAGATTTTCTTTTTCAAAAGAAAAGCTTTAAAATACAGAAACTAATGGCTCATAAAGGAGAGTCAAGTACTTCTTCCTCTCTTCCTGTGGCGTATGCACTGACAGTTCACATCTGAAACATAAATGATTCCTCAGAGTAATCAGAATGAAAGTTAAGATCAGGAGGGGAAAAAACAAGGTATGGAAAAAATTTTGATGTATCACAGAAACAAAATTTTCACCACTGCTGTATGTAGTGAAAGAACAAAAATAAATACTTGTATTTTTTCCATGTCCCTTCTTAGGATCTCCCTTAAATCTGTGCTGTTATGAGGATCTGAGCCAAACATTTACCAGTTGCTTTCCATACACATCTTTGTTCCATTTTCTAATAACTTTCCTTGCATTGTGTATAACCCCTTTAAATAGACTCCTGGCTCCTCGTGGCCTGTGTTGTTCTAAATAGACAATGCAGCTGTTCTCTCATTACATTCACTTGGATCCTTAAGGCTTTTCAGTTCTTCTCTGTGCCAAGATTTTGCCCATGTTGTTGCTCTAATCCACTACAGGAAGCTAAAATTTTTATCCTATTGTATATTTGCTAGTAAGAAAACTTCTTCTGGCCGACCGCATGTACCAGTTCCTTATAATGAGTGATTCTACTTTTCCGAAGGTGCTTGACGTCCTTAGAATGATCAGTCCAGTTTTTGTTGTCACATCATTGCCATGTGTGCAGTTCTTTCTGTGGAAACAGAAGTAGATCTCTCTTTTTTTCCCTTTCTCCTTGTGTGCATTAATTGCCTGTATACCCCTTCTCCATGTCCTCCGTGTATGTCTGCGTTCTAGCATATGTTGCTAGTCTCAGATGCAGAAGCCAAAGCACTCTGTAAGATGCTGACCTGACTGACTTGCAACCCGAGGGGCAGCTGTGTCCGTAGTAAGTATGTACAGTGCAATAAGCAGGGAATGTACGCCAAACCAGTGTGATAAGCTCATCTTCCTCTTCATTTGGGGTGAAGACCAGATCTACCAGTTGAGCCATACTCAATACGTGGCACGTCTTGGCCTTCTTTGCATTGGCAATGAAGTGGTTCCTGGGGGCTGCTGAAAATTAGATGGAGTCATAATCATTCCTGCAGAGGAAAATACTCTGAGTGTTTGGCTAGGAGAGACATGGGTGACGTGGCAAGGATGGGTGGCTGCCTAGACAGTGTTCAGTGATCTCACTAAAGGAAGGAGACAAACATTGGGCAAGTAGGACCAAGGGTGACTCCGTTGTTGTTTTAAGCTGGGGAAGGCTAATAGATCTGTATGGCAAGGAACAGGACCCACAGGCAGAAAAATACTGAGGAAGGGCAAGTCAGGCATTGTGCACAGGTGAGAGAAGGGATCGGGAGGTCAAATGGCACGCTTCGTCTTCTCAGGTGAGGAGGAGGAGAATGGCCATGTTGGATCTTGGTTTACATCCTCGTGAAAGAAAGTGATGAAATGGTGTTCAGAAAGAGAACTGCAGGTTTGGAGGAATGAATCGAAGGTATAAAATACCTAGCTGCAGAGGTATGTTCTGTTAAGTTCGAAAAGTAGTACCAGGAAATTGTGAGAACTAGGGAATAAAAAAAAATGTAGCAGGACAGTCTGTCGGGTCTTGAGATTCGTGATATGGATGTTATGAAGTGTGAAACCACGTTGTAAAACTGGAGGAAAGGAAACGTGCTATTAACAGCTGTTGGAAGTCTTTTGTTTTCACTGGGATTTTTCTGGGGTAGAGATACATCAAACGAAGGGTCAATCTCTTTATAAGTTGTTAAATTATTTTATTAAAAGCTAATGCTGTCACTCATCACTGCAGTGTGAATGCATTTAACATAAAGATGATGGCAGTGCTCCCTGATGGGTTTACTTCACAGAGTAATGGACAGATACTTGGGTATTTAGCATGTATTTTGTGATACAGGGTGGAGGTAGGGCAGGTTGGGGTGTGTCAGTATGTGAGCTTCTCTTTCCCTTGGCACAGAAAGGCTTTCTTAAAAAGAGTTATTTATGGCAATACTTAAATAAATATTATTAGAGTCTGGATTAATCTCCTTAACATCTTCACTCAGCAGTGGTGTAGCTGTGATAGGCTTAAGGATGGGTACGCAAGACAAGGTTTTCAGTCATGGGTGTCTCTTAAGAGATTAGCATGGAAAGGGAAGTCAAGCTTTTGGCACATAAGCCCTATTGTCTGCCTTTTTAGTTCTGTTAATCTCCTCTTTTTAATGATGGTGGCACAGCCCAAGTATTTTTGAGTGAAATCCAAGTGAGTTGAAGTGTACCTGGCTTGTTTAGTAGTAGTTGGATCAGAGCTCAGTGTGAGGCATGAATTTGAATGCAACCGTATTTATGGCTGCTAGCTGGTTATCTGAATAACCAGCTGCTAGCCTAGTGCCTCTTTTCATACGTTAACCAAAATTGCACATGCATTTCTTTTTTGAGCTGGTGCACTAAAATACTGGTGTTTCAAGTGTCCTTCAGGGTGTTGCATTTCCTTACCCAAGTAGGCCCACATCCAGGTAGGGTCACTTGGCAGCTGGGAGCACTTGGATCCTGATTAAACCCAAACCAGCTCTATGTACTCCTGACCTGCCTGGGTAGTCCCCAAAAGCCATTTAAATGAGAATTGCTGGTGTGGGCAGAAGCTTCAAAGGAGACTTAGCAAGTGTTTTCCAGAAGTGCTGCTGTAACAGGGTACCGCAGTGGGACAAAATGGTGTCGCTCTGAGAAGTGAGCTCTGCATGCCTACTTGAGGTGTACATATGCTGCTTCATTTCATACAGGTACATTTATGTATGAGTTAAATCTTTCACTACTTTCTGAATGCTATTCTGGAAAGAAGACCGTACCTCAGAACGTTTAGGAGCCACATTACCATCCTGTGGTTGCTGCTCTGTGGAACGATTTTGTGGCTGGTGGTGGAAGTTGCCATGTGGGTTCACAGTAGTCAATCTCTGGCTTGTTCGTGTCTTACCATTTGAGGGAAACACCCTGCATAAACCATCAGCATTCATAAAAAATGATTTTGTCAGGCTGTATTAGAAATTGCAGCTTTTGTTCAGGCTCGCTATATGAGATAAATCCCTTCCAAAAGATAGGTGCTCCAGCTGATACAATGTGACAGAGTTAAATCAGATTAGAGGTTTCTTCTTTGGCTGCAATATCTACCTAAAGATAAGACAAAATTATTTATATTGTAATAATATAATAATTTGTTTTGTAATAATTAATAAAGTATTTATAAGGAACTGAATCTACACACTGATATTATAGGTATCTGTCTAGTTTTCCACATTGCATAGGTTCTTTGTAACAGGTTATCAAAATAATTATCAATATGGGCACGGTTCGTAAGGTGTATATTAACTAACTGTAATATTACTATAATCTCCTGCTTGCTGTGCTCCCAATAACATCAATGAATACTTTGCTTTAGCTAACATGCAGCCAAGTTGTAAAGGTTGACAATTAAGACTGGTGCCTCTGGCTATCCCAGTGAAAGTAGTGTTTTGATTTTTTTTCTTTTAATGTTGTGCTGGGATGAAGGCCAGTTGGCCTCTAAAGATAGTTTCCATAGCTACTGTCCTACACGGAAAGAAACTGCTGTTACAGCATTTTTCCTTTGGACCTTTATAGGTTTTATGCAAGCTGTCAAGACAATTAATTTTCATCAGATGTATCGGTTATTAGCTGTTGAAAGCAAGGGGGCATGGGAAGGTATATATGATGAAAAAAGCATTAAACTATTTAAAATATCAAGAGATTTCTTTATGTACACAATATGAACATGTTTCAGATTTACAAAATCCCATTACCGCAGCATCTGATATGCCAGAATGCAATCTATGCTCAAAAGACAAGGTCCTGAAATTGCTCAACTTTATTTCTGAGAATAAGCGACCTGTCACTGATTTTCACTGCTGTTTGGTGTTGGATGTTGGGATTTAGATTTTTTTTTCATGCCTTTTAAAAATGAAACTTAAAAAAACCCCTACCTGTCAGAAAAGCTCACCAACTTTCAGAAGTTTAAAATAAAAACTGTTTTGTGATTTGTATGTACAGAGGATAAAAAAGGCAGTAAAGGCAGTATGTTGTGTTATTAAAAAAAAAAAAAAAAAAGCCTTGGGAATCAACCTCATGCTCAATGCCAAGTAGGGGTGATGAAGCCTTGTTTTAGCTCTGTGGTGAGGCTGCAGGCAACGCCACCTCCTTGCCGGGGCTTGTTCTAGGAGCCGTCAGCGTGCCATCGAACTACCAGCCTACACCCCATGCTTCAACTAGAGGCTGAGACCGAAGTATTTGAGTACACAGACTGTAATATTAGAGCATATACCTTTTCTCATTCTCTCCATATGAAGTGTTGGGCTGGGCTGTGTAACATCCGAAGGGTCTGTGGGGCAGCAAGATCTCTTTCTTCCCAGCTGTGGCGTTTGGCAAGTCCCAAACCTTGCTAGCTCCAGCTCTGTGGTGGCCTGCCTCTTGAAGATCCAGCTAGGTGTTTGCCTGGGTCAGATCAGCTGGTGAAGTGCATGTCAGTGGGATGGGCTGCTTGCATGAAGTCTTACACTGCTGCTTGGTATCATGAGCCTAATTTCCTAGGGTATTTTTTATGCTTCTCTTCATTAATACCTTTGGCATTATGAGGTGCTTATGTGCATTTACTTACAAACGTTTTCCTCGTACAAAGACTGGTGACTGATGTTTTGTTTAATGTTTTGCAGTCTTTGTTCTGCAAGATGATGCTAATTATAAAGAAAATAGGGCTTTGGAAAAGCTGTAAGACATGACCTGTGTATAGGGGAAAATAGGAATTACTTAGTACCTGTCTAGAAAATAGTTTTCTTTTTGTCATTTGTACTTCTGAGAGGTTGACAAATTTGTATTAAGTAGAGATGTGTTTTTTATAGAGAAATATAGAAACACTGTCTATAAGGAGGTAAAGTTTTTCATAACATTTTCACAAGACAGTACTGGGGGAAGATGCCTGCTGAATGGTAACGTGACCTCATGTGTCTTGAGAATTTATTTCTTCCTGCATATGAGATTTGGAGAAAAAGCACGAGTTAGCTGACTGTGGTAATGAAGTTTAGCAGGCAGCTGCATAACCACCTGGTGCGCTGGGCCATTGCACTGATGCGGGGTGAGATCTTTGCCAAAAGAGGACATCGTAAGAGGTGCTGATAGAAAGCCTTCACCACATAACCTCACAAACCGAGCCAGTGGCTGTAGGGCAATGCAAGACCCTTGTGTTTTGGCCACGTGTGCTCAATGATCGAGCTTCTGAAGAGATGAATATGGATGCAGGACAAAATCCTAACGCTTTGCTTCCACGTGAAATTAGATAACCGCTTTCACTATGAAGCATGTTTTTATGGGAAGTGCAGCAAAGTGCATGTACTGGTTTTATAGTAAGGAATAATCTAAAAACCATGTTTTTTTTCTGCTTCACTAAAAAAAATCCTTAACTTGCCCTGTAGATAACCTTTTAATGACAGACAAAACTAATTAAGACAGTAGCTTATTAAGAAAAATGTCAGCATGGAAGTAATCTTAGGGTATCAAAATACGATTCTTTTTGCAGCATGATTAAACAGGAGAAGCTATGCTCTTCTGCTTTGGGGACTTCAAGAAAGGAAGGTGAATGCAAACATCCCCGAGATAGAGATTCTCTGAGTTTGGAAAAGCTCTTAACACCCATGCTAACTTAGAACACCAATAGCATACATTCGGTATTGAAGAGGATGTTCAATTCTTTTAGCACTCTTGTAAAATGCTGTTAAGAGCCACTGATAAAATTTTCCTCGTGAACCCTGGTTCTTGAGAAGATTGCTTCAGGTGCCTTTCTAACAGCTGTTGGCCAGTTACTGGTGGGGCTGGATGTTAAAGCAGCTGCTTATTGCAGCCTCGTACCAATCCTCTGAACTCAAGGTAAATGTATGCCTTTGGTTTAAGCAGCAGATATTCAAGGTGTCCATATGTGTGTTTTCTGTCAGCTGTCCTGGTCTCATAAACTGAAGGCATGACAATGGATGGGGTTTACCTGCAGAGTTGATCACCCATTTCATATATGGCTGTTGGTCTTCTTACTTTGCTAACACGAGTACTTTAAGTGTAGTTCAACTTAAGATTAGGCTCACCTATGTAATAGGCAGATGCCCTTTTCTGGATTTATTTGTCAGTCTGGCTTTTGCCTGGGGAATTAAATTTTGAAATAATCAATACCTTGATTTCAGACTGACGTTTTCCTGATTCTTTAAATGAGATGATTCTTGAGGTGATGTTACGTGACCATTATTTGTGGTTTAGATTTTGCTCCCTAGAAAGGTGAGGTATCTGGCTGGTGCGATGACTGTAATAAGTCATTTCAGACCACAGTTTATTGTGGTCTGCCTCATAGATATATATATATATATATATTTCTGCTGTGAAAAAATGGCAAGGAGCTCTGTTCAAACATCAAATTGGCTTCAAACTGTTATTCTTAGTTGAAACTGGAGAAATCCAGGTTTGTCTAAGCATCTGGTTGACAGTTGAACATCTGAAAATCTTTGTTAATACTTCAGACAGCTAATATTTAAGTCATTTTAAAAATACATTTAATGTTTGTTTGGAAATGCCTGAATGCTAACACATCTTAATCATGATTCACCCTTATCTTTTAAATTATTTATTTTGTTTGCTGAAATTAAACTTCCATTGAAGTTGACGCTATTTGAGCTTTGAGAAGCTGGCCTCATTCACAGAGCAGATCTTGCTGATGTCCTTGGGGAAAATTGTTTAAGATGCCCTAAGAGGGTTTAAGTTGTTAGGGGTTTCTCAAAGGTGTTTGCATTCCTGGTCCAGGTTTTAAACAGAAAGCTTTTTTTTCCTCTCCCCAGGTAGGGTTTCCTTGTAAATGATAGGAGTACAAATTTCCATAATTTTGTTAAAATATTCTGCTGCATCATGAGTAATTAGATATGTTTTAAATTACAGTTCTGCCCCAGCCTTGTTGAGCTGTACTAGCTGAAAGGACAGCTCAGGATGTGCCTGAGTTTATTGGAAAGTTTTTAATTGAACATGGAGAGATCAATTTTTAAAGATTCTGTATTGAAGCACGTTCTGGTCACCATTGCGCTCAGTAAAACAACTTGAGGAAGGCAGGTGGATCTTGTGCCAGTTGCTGTTGAGCTCTTGCATCATCCCCAGACAATTACCGAGGCTGTGATTTGACTGTGTGAATTTAAATGCCTTCATAAATACACAAATACTTTCATTGCTCCAGTAATAATTGTGATGTGTTTTGGATTTAATTTTCGCTGTCATTGTTACGCTGGCAGAACTGTCATTGAGAACTTTCTCTGTCTTTACTTGACCATGTTTGAAAGCATTTTGCATACATTACCATATGCTGCGCCCATTATTTAAAGTGACAAGGGTAATTTCTGTGTTAAAATTAGCCTGTGTGCGTGCCAGCCACTGTTTGATCCAATGCAAATACTGCTCTTTGAGAAGCTTTCCCCAGTCTGGGTGAGGGTCCCTGTAGGTCTGTGTCCTCAAAGCTAGTCTTTTCTTCTGTTTTGGGTCTACTGAGATTGCAAAGCTTGAGTTTGAGGTTCCAGTTAATCATCTAATTTGTCAAAACACGTAATCAGCCAGAGGCCACTGGCTTTGACTTTATCTAGTTGTCTTTTATAGACAGAGTGATAGAAGAAACAATTATATCATTAGCATGTAACTGATTTTATTGCTGTAAGGCTGCATAAATATGAATTCATGGATTGGGTTACTGAAGGATACTTCGAAGTGGTTTTCAGCATATTATTATTATTATTTTGGCATAATGAGACATGGTTTAGACCACATTATTTTGTTTAAGGCATGGCAAAGCATGTACCCGAAGCTGGGAGAGTACTGGGGGAAGTGCAACAGTTTATAATTTTTCCAATAAAATTGTTATGCTATCACTTTTTTCTTTAAATAAACAAGGAATTCTGTGTTACTTCCTTCCCTACTTCTCTCCTCTTCACAAAACCAGTAGGTATGCTGAAGTTTACAGGAACTATGTTTCTGAAATCTAAAATCCAAGTGGCGATTATTGTTTATCAGTAAATCCAAACCATTTTTATGTTGACATTTGAGAATGCGTGTAGGAAAGAATGCGTTTCTTTTATCCGTCTCTTGCTGGGAGTCTGAGCAGAAGGCCCCTGCGGGGCTTGCATTGATGCTCGGCGTCTGCCAGGAGCAGGCAGCTCTTGCTGCCGGCTGTTTGCAGGTGGCCCGAGCCAACTGTTGCACGCCACTGAACGACCTGTTGCTCTGTAAGTACGCATCATCTGCTTTACCTTGTACTGCAGGCACATCTTCTGTACAAAGATGACCTTGGCAGACTTTATCTAATGTGTCCTTTAACTATGAAATAGGCTTGTTCCTTCCAGAATTATGAAAAATGGATGGTCATCTGAAATTATTTCCATAATTGGTTTATTTTTCACTGCTGCAATGTAAGCTAATGTGATTGAATAGGTGCACAAGAGCTTTTAATAATGTAGTCAAGGATATACACATGTAAAACCAAGTAGCTGATTTCATAGCAGTGTTGCAAATATTACAGGTATTGTTCATCTTTCAGCATGTATGCTCAGTATCGATCAGTTATTAAATTCTGTGCTGTAAACCGTATTTCTATCCTTTTAGTAGCCTTTTTAGTTCCTTCTATTGGACCTTTCTTCAAAATGCCTTTAAGAAACCATTACCTGTCTTGTATGGTCAGTTTAGTTTTACTGCTCTCACTTTGAGACTTTTCCTTGTTGGGCACCCACAGACTTGTGTGTGGGGTTTCTGTGCATGGTATCCCAGAATGGAAATCTGGAGGCACAAACACAGGAAATAGGTGGCTTACACGTGTATGTTTTCCGTCATAGAGAAAGCATCAATATGTACCTGACGGCTTGCTGTATATTCTGACCCATTTTGATTGTTTTCCGAGTGCAAAGCACTCGGCAGTACTGCTCTGCAATCCAAGTGCCCGCTGCAGGGTGTTGATGCGCGCAGTTAATACCCCTGGGAGTTGGCGCTGCTGCTGTCCTGCTGCACCCACGGATGTGTACAGCATCTCACGATTCCGTTTGTTTGGCTTCCTGTAAAATGACGTGAGAAGAAATCCTCTCAGCTTAGTTGGTAGAGGAAAGCGAAGATGGGATGCGGGACAGGACTCTGCTGCAGGGACCCGATCCAAGTGTGAGCTGCCTCTGGCCTTGAAATGGAGCCGGTCCCCAGCCTGCATGCCTGAGCGTTATTCATGAGCCTCAATAAAAGGATATTGGTAGTCTTGAGGGTGCTAAAGGGAATGACAAGAAGCAACAAGAGCAGTTTAAAGAGTAAAGAAAGGGAGTCTTTCTGAATGATTTTGATCCTCTTTGAGCAGAGGGTCATTGTAGATTTGCTAGCGTGTGTGGCAGAATACTTGAAAGCATTGAACTACTACAGAAGTGGAAGAAGTCAAGAGAAAAATCCAGTGAGTCAAACGGAATGAAATCACTTTTATTTCTTGTACACCAAGGAAAAAAAAAAAAAAGGATGATTTTTCCAAGGTATATTCCAGTGCTTAATTAGAACAGGACATGAATGGCAGCAGGAAGGTTACAGAGCATGCGATAAATGACACTCAGAGACAGAGAAAAGACATGGTATGTTTAAGTGCAGTCTGATAAGAAAAACACAAGTCCTGATGTTATGGGCTTTCTGGATGGATTAAAAACATACCGCACTGTATAGCACCCTAAAAAAAAAAAAGAAAGGAAAAATGATTACAAAGAATACCGGGAATGTGTTAAGATGATCTTGGAACAAAGGAGTGGAAAACACAGGTAAGAGGTCAGCCAGTAATGAAGCAAAATCAGATATCCCCTTTGATTTGCAAGTGTAAAACTGAGAAGCTTTGTAGAGAATGAGGAGAAAATCTTTCTAAACATTGTCACAGCCAACCAGAGAGATGAGGGCATCACTGAGACATAGCAGAAGGAAAGCTAGTTATGAAGAAAGCATTAAGATCTAAGAGCTTGGCTTGTTGTCATAGTGTATATGATTCTGGGGGGCTTTACACCCCTATTTTTCTTCACTTGTGCATTTGGTCCTTTTTTTTTTTCCTGAAGAAATGTATATACCCCTTTGATTTTATTTCCATAGGAATACAAGAGAAGGCTTAGTGGTTTGTTTATAGGATCTCTGGTTTGCAGGCCCAATTGTCTACAGCCTTCATCACTCTTCAGCACGTTCAATGAAATTAAGTTTCAGAAGCTGGCACTTCACTAACAGCATGTGGAAGGAGCATTTTGCATGAATGTTAATCGTGGAATTTAAGAGCAATTAGGATTAGGGCTAAGGAAAGATCTGATATTTGTGAAAGGCATACACGGAAGGAACAGACACTTGACGCAATGGCAGTCTGCTGCTCTTTGCTGCTGTTAGTTTATGTCTGAGTAATATTGCTTATGAAGAAATGTTTCCCCTGTTCTCAGCCTGATGTGAAACAAGGGTTCTGACTTCATCCTGCGAGGGGACCAGCATATAAATATCAGTTAACACCCTTGCAGAGAGCCTCGGGGAACGAGATGGAAGGAGTGCGAATTCTTTCATGCTTTGATGCATTGGTTGGGAAAGTAAAAGTACTGTTGAGCACGATGCATTTTATGTTAATAAACAAAGATCATTAGCTGAAGACAGAAGTGCTGCCAATCCTGAATCTTTCATGAGCAATAAATTCTCATTAAAAATCCTTTAGGGAAATGCATATCCTTTCAGAAGAATTTCCACAGCACATCATGTCCATGTGACAAATCTCCAGAGGAAAAAGTGTATACGAACAACCCGTGATTGGGGGATTTGTTAGCTTAACTTTCAAGTCTTTTGCAGAAAGAAAGTATTTCTTGATTGTTTATTCCTTTATTTTTCTTTTTTTCAAGGTCTTCTTGGGAGCAGGCTTTTTTTTTTTTTTTAAAAAAAAAAAAAAAATACTTTTCTTTCACTGGGAATGGCTGAACCAGGTCAGGTCTCTCAGCCAATTCTGTCTGTGTAACAATCCGGAGAGTTCTTCGTGTGTCAGGAGACAGCTTCTGACTTCCAAATGTTTAATTTTTGAAACAATTAACACCAGTAAAAAGTGTAAAAAGAAGGAATATAGATAGATAGATCCATATGCTCTAAGCATCTAGTACTTCAAACCATACCAAGTCCCCCACCCAGGAACACAAGAGCTGAGAATCCCTCTTATCTAGAGAACAGCTTCGTCCAACTTAAAAGCAGTCAACAACATGGGAAGTAAAAAGTTACGTGCTTGCAGGATGAAACCCGCCACGAGGAGCAGTTAACCTGGGGAGAAGCAGCTGCAGGTTCCCTGCTGGTGCTGGCGTGCTCAGTTTTAAATCTAGAGCAGTGAGAATGAGATGCTGAGGAGAGGCGAGATGCAAGAAGTACCTTTACAAATAATGGTGCAAGATACAAAGAGGTAAAAGGCAGCACCTAAAGCAGCACTCAGCAGCAGCCTGGTGCCTCTTTCATTGCCCTCTCTGCCTGCCTGCAGTATGACGCTAAAACTGGAGACTTCTAGCAGCCTGTCTTGTTGTCTCATCCTCCTGTTTAAAGAAGTGGTGCTTGTGGACCATGAACTGCTGCAGGAAGATGAGCTGGGTTAGTGATGCAGAAGGGGTAGTGTAAAACATGCTTTTCACACTGCCCTGTGCTGGGTAAGGTTATAAGAATGATGCAGCGTCTCGGAGCATGCTGTCAGAATGATGACACACACCGTTATTTTCTTTTTATTATGGAAAAGTGCTAACTGCAGCCCTTGTACTGTGAAAGAAGTCTCAGGAGGAATTTTTGTACAATTTTAGAGTGTTTCAGGGCTTCCATTAAACAGATGCTGCCATTTGCATAACAATTTAAACTATCACCTGGAAAGAAGAACAAGCAGTTATTCTCGGAGTGAAGTGTGGGGATCGGTATGCAACTGCTTCCAATATTACACTTTAAAGTTTCTTTGGCTAAATTAATATTCCAAACTGACTTCTAGTAGTCCTTTTCATCTCTTTTCCGATCTGCCCGAACACTGAGCTTTTCCATGATAAGTCTTTGAGAACTTGGCAGCTTGCCTAATCATAGAGATTCGCTCTGTGCGCTTCTTGGATTGCAACTTAGGGGCAGAAATAATACAGCATTAAATATGAGTATTACTGTTAATGTAACATTAAAATTGATAAATCAATCACTTGTGTCAAGAAATTCCACAGTTGTAGCCACGCTGTTGAATATTGTTAAATTGCTTTTGCTATCTATCGTGTGGCAAGGATTATAGGAGAGAGACGATAAGGGTTGTGGTTACCATATCGCTTCTTATAAGGAAAAAAATAACCGTGGGACGGATTCTGTGCTGATTTATTTGTAGCAGTGTGTTTTAGTAGTTTGTGGGCTATACGAAGTAAGCAGGTTTAAACAGGGAACAAATCTGGGTAGATTCTGGCCCTGCTAAAATCTTCATGTGCTTTTTGAGAAATGCAAAGTTTTCGTCATAATGCTTGGAATATTTTATTTATAAAGTGAAAAACTGTATGTTAGATGCATTTCAGGGTTCAATACTGCAGTGCTCTTCATTTCTTCTCGAATCTTGGGTGTTTGAAGTGTCATACTTGATGGTGCACTAAAGTAAACGTGTGTAATTCCCTTGCCTGCTGCAGTTTACTGGTTTATGTTTGAGCTGACTTTTAAAAACAAATCTTTAAGTATCTCTCATTACTGTCCCTGGACTTCAGAAATGATTAGGAAATTATTTTTTCAGTTTTTGTGTTTCATAAATAAATTTGGAGTTTTCTCTCGTTTTCCTCCTCCTTTTGGTGCTAGGTTTCTAGGTGGGAAGGTGTCAGAGGAATACATCTGAAAAAAAAAATGCAGACAAATGCATTCTCTCATACGTGATGGTCACAAGTGAGGTGCTCCAGGAGATCTGTGAAATGATTGCTTGGTGCAGTGCGTAATCACCCCCCTGGTTTGGCATCACGCCATCCAGGCATCAGTCTCTTGTCCTACGAGTGAATGTGTGTGCCACAAGGAAGGAGTCACCTGCTCACCTTTTCTTCATCCAGAAACTTCATTAATTGTGATGGCTGCTACTGTCTGTGTGCGAGCAGTGACCAGGTGCTGGTGGCTCTATTTGTCGTCATTCTCATTAGCAGCAGGTTACTAATGGGTGTTAGAGACTGATATTTAACAAGCTTTTACCCTTTGCTTGCTGGCTTTTCTACAATACCAAAGTTAAAAAACTTCTCAAAGCTTGAGAGGAAAAAAAAAAAGGCACTTTAAAGTCCCCGTGTAGGTGTTCCTGACTGCCTGATGCTGCTGGCCCAAATGTTTACAGGATTTGAGAGGTGGCTGTGCTGCAGGGTCAACGCTGACAGTGGAAGGAGACTTCTCCCAGCGTTAAAAAAAAAAATAATAGCTGTTTGAAATGTTGACTGAGATAACAGTGAATAATTAATGTGTGCAGGCTTGCACCCAGGATTCCCCTGTTGAAAGCAATAAACGTCAGAGAAGTAATAAGGATTGTCCATTTGAGAGAAGATAGTTCTGCTGCAAGCGCATCGCTGCCAGCCCCACACGTCTCGCTTCTAGCCCAGGTGTGTGACTGAGCCCCGTGGCACCCCCCGGGTCTCCCATGGGATTTTGTTGTATGTGGTCTCTTGGTTGCTTCTGGAGGTAATTAGACGGTCTTTGAACCTGCTGCTTCAGATTTCACACACTTTCAAATCTACTGGAAATCGGTGAGAGCCCCAGGGGGTGGCTGATCTATATTTTAGATCACAGTTGTACATCCTGTGTTCCCCCAACGCACGCTGTGTCATCCCAAAGGAAATACGCTTTAAGTAAGTTGCTACCTGTTCGTCTTGTCTGGATTTGGCAGGAACATGTCCTGTGGAAGAGAACTTTAATGTAAATGATGTTTTCTGTATGCTTATCTCTTACTTTGAAATAAATTAGCAATAAGTGGGAGCCTGTGCCTTGCTGGTGGCTCATCCTATCCTGCTTCTCCTTGATAGTGTTGCTCCTTCTATTGTAGCAACCACAGTCTGCAATTATTAAAAATAATTAAATAAAGCTCGTACTTTGCTCAGCGTTAAATTTTCAATTAATATTTCTTTGCAAGATGACTCTTTATTGCCAGATCTAGCTAAACTGTTGTGGTTCTAAACTAACAGCTTCAGAAAGAACACAGCCCTGACATTTAGAGCACACCAAACATGCCTGATCTTCAGCTGCAAAGGAGGTTGTGGCATCGCCAAGCACTGAAGGAGGCACATCAGCTCCCCATGACACCCATGGCTGTCCCCTTGTCAGGTCCCATCAGGCGAGGGGCTTGAGCCTGGGCAGCACCGTGCTGGAGTGGGGCTTGGTGCTGGGGTTTCTGGTGCCTTGGGAAGCCAGGGTCATGGCTACAACTGGCTGCTCTGGGGAGAAATTTACAGAGAATTCTAGGTGATAACTACGGAGTCATTTCAGGGTGTAATGATTACACAACACTTTGCAAATTCAGTTTCTGAGTTTTTCTCATTTTGCTGATTTTCTATGTTGAAATATACATGAATTTTTACCTGGTGTGAATGAAATATTTTTTCACTTTCTGAATCTCCATAGCGTAGAGCAAGAACCTCCTGGTAATTCCTCTGCTCCAAAGTGGTCTACAGAAGGCACCAGAGCACTCACTGGAATATAGCGGGGTGCTTGTGTCCAACCACAGCGACTAAAAATAAAACAAATTGTAAGAGCAACATTTTCTAGCTTGACTTTTTCCATAGGTCAAGTGATTGTTTTCCATCTTTGCAAATAGTGAAAGCTGTAAGATGCAAGGAGAAGCCAGGGTTTATTTTCTGGTGCAGAACTGACCACTTCTAAGGGAAATGGCTGCTGAGCGAAAGTTTCCAAGAAAGGACAAAACGTAAAGAAAACACTTTCTTGGTCATGAAATAATTCAGAGAGTAATGAAACAATTAAGTTTGTTCTTGAGAACTGCCATGCCTATTAAATCTTGTCATTCGCTCATTGCTCATTCGCTCCCTGCCTAGGAATGTAATAATTTATAAGATAAAGGAAAAGGTGAAAAATCTTCCTGCATCAATGTTGAAAACGCAAGATGCTGATACATGCTGGCACGTAGTGGCCTTGCTGATGTGTGCCTAAAGCACAGATAAACAATGGGGTTTGGTGGAACCATCCTCTTCTCAGTGGATCATGGCAATTAAGATTCAGTGAAGCATTAACTTGAGTTTCAGGTGATGTCACGAGGAAATTCTGCATTCTTTTAGAGTTTTGAATTTGTTCTTTCTTGTCGTTAACACTGTAAAATTATTTTTCTTCATTAAAACTGGAGAATCATTATCCACCACTGAAAATCTATTCTGAGTCTGGAGGGCTGAGGTCTTGGCAAATAGTTCTAATTCAGAACGTCAGCGTCATAGTGGAGTCTTTATGCCTTTATCAAGAAGCTATTTTAAGAAATACCTTTCCTGTGTGAGATGGAGAAGCAATGCCATATATATCTGCAAGCTGCTGAGTCTGAGGTTTCAAAATACAAATGAAAATCTTACTCGAACATTTGGGAAGTTGAACTTTGCTGCTAGAGGTTTTTATTTGTCTCAGCAATGTAAAACACACATAAAGAAGAACTGAAAGAAACAGGCAGTCTTCCCTGCACCCAGTACTGCTTTCATTGCCCCGTTGGATCTGAGGATATCAGTTACCAGATGAGGAACTCGACCAGCATTTGTTCAAATTTATGTGGTAGGTGGGGGTCTGCAATTGCATCTTCTTGTCTTTCTTTGTCCCCGTGGACTGCAAGAAGTTCAAAGGACGCAGTTTTGCAGTGAAAACCTGAGCTGTGCTGGGTGGCTGCCACTGGAGGGAGGAGACAGCGCTGGTGGCTGGTGGAGTCTTGCTGGTGGGGAAGAGAGAAGGAGAAACGTCGGCTTGAGGAGGGCTTAGTGTGTGCAGGATTATTTAAAACACTCGTGTTTTTCTTGGACTAAATGGGCTTTCCTCAAACTGTTGTTTTTTAGAACAAGCTACTGCAAAATCTAGTGGTGATACTGAGCCTTGAAATGTATCTTACATCCACACACTGAACACTGGTGTGCTGGCTTCCATCTGGAAAGGATATAATTGCATCCTTGTTTGGCTCCTTTAATTATCTCTTTGCAGAGGCCTCGGCTGGGAGTTTTGCCACTTACAATGCAAATATTCAAACTTAAGAGCATAAACTGTGCTTTCAAAGAACATTTTTGTAAACCTTTTATCATTCGGTAGTTTTTCAAAAGCAAACATGAGAACTTCTCAATGAACATGTTTTAGATTTTTTAAATCCTCAGAAGGATTCTGTTTTCTTGTAGGTTGGCTGTAGTTGCTAATTAACTGTGTTAATTAATCATGCTATAGGGATGAAACATGCTTGATTAAATAAAGCCATATAACCACAAAGCAACGCTACTGATTTTTTTCCTATTTAGAAGCAAAGATTAAAAAAACAAGATTAACGCTGAAGCTGCATGTCAAATGTTCTTTGCATCCGAAAGGCTAAAGTAGCTGAAAGCTTGTTATTTTTGCAGCTCAGTCATAGTAAAAGTGCTTATCCAATTGTAACACTAGTTAAAAAAAGAAAGAAAGAAAAAAAAAGGAATGAAAACTCTCACTGTGCTGAGGATGAGCTGGGTGATTTGGTCGTGCTTGCACACGAAGGTCCCACTTCTCCCTTGTCTCGTAGCTTACACAAAAACTTCCAGCGCTGCAAATTGGTGCTAAACGCTGTTGGCTCACAGCAGGATTTCGACCCCATTTCTCACCCATGGCACTGGTGGGTATTTACACAGAGGTAATGGGAAGCGGCTCACTGCGGGCGATGTCCCAAACGAAACTGGATGGAGATACCCGAGGGATTACCGTGGTCTGGGGGCACACAGCACATCCTGTGTAGATAAGGACAGCCATCTGCTTGGGGCTGGTGCCCCGTGCCCAGCTCCTTCGTCCAGAGGAAGGGAGAAAGCACACTGGGACCCCTCTGACCAGGGAGCACGGAGCTTGCCTGCCTCTACGTTCGCTTATTTTTAGATGCTGCTGCATCAGATAGCTCTTCCGCATCCCCTGGTGCGGGTTATCCCGTACACGATAACCTGGTTTATTTGTTGCTTTCTGCTGTCGAAGAGTCTTTTCCCTCCCGATAGCAGGAGTGTTGTAGGCACGGTATGGGAATGCCTGGCTCTGCCCTCCTTTGCAGGGAAAATTGTTCAGGAAGCCCTCTCTGACTCTTAACCTGTAAGAAAGGCGAAAATTAGATGTCATTAAGAGCAGCTCTCTTTGCTGATGAGCTTGAATAGAATTAGGCTTTAGAAAAGCTACACAATTCCAGAAATGTGTAAATAAATCTCTGTTAGGGGTAAAATGGAGAGGGAAAAGCAGTTGTCCTCATTCAGGAGGAATAACTAAACCTATGCAGATTGGAAGTACATGGAAGACTGGTTTGTGTTTTTTGTTGTTGTTGTTTGTTTGTTTGTTTCCCTACATCTTTTCTCATAAAATATCTTCAGGCATTTGTTTTGCAATTAAAAAGTCAACTCCCCCTCAAAGGGTATGCTAGCTTTTTCCACTAAAACACATCAGGGCACTGAACCAGCACAAAAAGGCAACTGGCTATTTCTAGCAGATGAACTAAATGCTTAAAATAGGTTTCATCAATTTGGTAATTGGTGATACTGAGTGATAGTGTGACACTGACCAAGCAGGGAGGAGGGAGGGTTACACATGTGGTTTAGAATTAGTCTGTAGGAAACAGTAACACAAATGCAGCTTCCCCAGGGTGGTGGCTGCCTTGTGTCTAGGTTTTGCCAATGTTCAGTCTTTTCAGCTTTGTGTACGTGTACAGATCACAGTATTACCAATGCCTACTATTACTCTGGCCATTTGGGACTTCTTGAACAAGGGGGGATTTCGTTCCTGGTGGGTCTCCCATGCCATGGGGCAGAGCCGGGTGCTCCCAGCCCGGCACCCTGCTGGTAGTACATTTTCCATTTAAATGGAACATTTCCAACTTGGTAACGGTTATCTTCCATTTTACAAATCTTTTTGCCAGAAGTTTTCAAAGCCGGTCATCGTTCGTAAAGAATTTATTCATCTGCAAATTTTATGTTTCGTTGTGTTCTGATAAATTCTTCGCTTGCTAGTAAATTCCTCTGACATTTCTGCAGGGTGCTTTTCTTTCAGAAATAGGTGTTCTTTAAAAATAGCCTGCTTGGAAAAGGGTCTTTTTTTTTCTTATATCCATTTTAAATTATGAGAGGTTGCTTAAGTCCCAGTTTTTCCATAAGGTATTTTCTGTTTTGCTAAGCTTCCAGAGGAAATTCCTCTCCTCCTTTCCCCCTGGCAGTGGCAGGTTGTGCACCACTTTGCAGTGTCTGGGTTTTGTAGTTCACATGCTTGGTACATGCTACATTCTCCCAGTCCATACACTGTGAAAATCTCTCCCTTTCTACATATACTAAAAACATAATTCCAATCCTTTATTACAACTTTTCAGAAGAAATTGTGTTGTGGTTGCCAAATTCTTAATTAAGCAAGTTAGTTGCCATATGAATCAAGACGAAGATTTGGGTAAGGGCCTTATACAAAAAAAAAAAAAAAAAGGTTAATAAAAAATAAAAATGCAAAATATGTACAGTATGTTTAGGAATTGAACCTTTTTTTTTTAATTTTATGCATACATTTACTGATAATTTAACAGTCCTCTAGCTTGTGGTAATGTAGTGCAGAAAAGGCTGATGTGCAAGGCTGCAGGAAAACAAATCATGGGCTGATTTGCATGGTCTGCTTCCGCACCAGCAGCGTGATGAGCTGTTTTGGTGTTTGAACGGAGCAAATGATGTTGAGATTCTGTTGATTTATTGTCAGTTCTGTTGGACTGCCACGAAATGAAACAATAACACAGCCATTAAATACCTCAAAGAAATATAGGAGAGCTCTGCCAGGAGGGTTACCCAAGCGACGTGCAGGAACGCCACCATAACGTGGATGTGGTGCGTCCTCTCTGCCAGTGACAAATGAAATGCTATTCACATGCTTTTTTTTCCGTAGGGAGAAGCTGTCTGTGGCTCGGCTGCAGCGAGAAGTTGCACAAAGTAAGAGTGAAGGAACCATGGTAAGCTGCGGCAACCGTCTGCTTTCCGATTCTTACTTTACTGCTTCTGTCCAGGCCTTAGGTCCATTTCGTCTTGCTGAAGATGAACACCCAAGTATTAAGGCTGTCATGGATGTGGTGATGGGTACCAACCATGCATTCGTATATCTGAGGAAACTCAAGGCTCTATCTTGGCTTCTGGGGAAAGCTGCAGTAGTGAGAAGCTGTTTCCATTTCCCTGCTGATGGTGCTTACTGGAATGGGAAAAGAGGCAAGCAAGACCATGAGCACAGAAGGGCAATTTCAGATCAAAATGCAGGAGATTTAGTTGCCTGTTAAATCTTGTCCAACTGCAAAAAAAATGGAAGAATGCAAACATGGATACCTTAAAAAAAAAAAGTCAGTCCAATCAATTTGTTAATCATGTAATGCTCTTCGTATCTTCATTTTTCACAAAGCTGTTTGAGATTAGGCTTGTGAGCAAAAGTTGAAATGAGTGATTTTTGGTTTACCAGAGCTCTCAATTAATAGAGTGCCTTATCTCTTCAAAACAACTTTCTTTTGGAGCCAACGTGCAGAATGTGCTTAATTACTTAATATCTGAGGAACTCTTCCCATCTGTTTAGAAGTTTGTTTGTCCCTGTCTTTGGATAAAATGTGATAGGCTTCCACAGGATAGTAAAGCAGACAAGTTCCAAACCCAAACCAGCTCCCTCAGACACACTTAGGAAGCTGCTGTTGATCTGAGTGAGTTTCATAGTTGGCTGTGAAATAATTTGGGGCAAAGCTTGTTTAACCTGGTGGAGAGAAGCTGTGTAGGATCTGTATGCTCAGTTAGCTGTGTGGTGCAGGGTCCTTAAAAACCCAGCTGCCTCCAGTGAGTGCATTTTATAACTCACTAATATTGATTAATGCAATGACAAGATTTGAAGGGATGTGGGTGACAGGTAGGAGAAACCTGCCATGAACCATATGACCATAGCCACATGCAGCTCCAGAACAGCAGAGGGGTGGCTGACAGGAGGCTTTTCAGGGACAGGAGCCTTGGCAGTCCTCACAGCTCATAGTGAGGGGAAGGAGGGCAGTGGGATTTGCACCGAGTCCCTGCTGTGTGCCAGGCATGGTGCAAGAACTACCCCAAGACAGCCCCCTTGGCTCTGCGCTGGGGCTGATTTGGCCACTAGAAAGTTTTGAGAGTTCAGCAGTCAGGCAGATTGGGCACTTGGTTATGGTGTGTGTGTTGGGGCAGAAGTTCTCTAGGAACTGAGAAGCAAACTCCAGTCACAATGAGGTGTAATCCAGCAGTCTATAACCACAATGTAGCTCCTGCTGACTTCAGAGGGGATTTTGCCTCAGGAAGAATGGCAAAGATCAGGCACAGGGTTTAGAATTGCATTTTAGTTTCCAGTGTAAACAATTTTCAAAACCTGAAAAGAGCTGTTTACTGTATTTGAAGTGTTTCCTTTAATTTTTTTTAAACTATCTTTCCCTTGGAGGCATAGAACTAATATAATACATTGCATGTAAAATACATTTAGCGGGATAATTCAAGACTTCATGAAATAAGCAACAGTGATTAACCTTCTAGACCTGGTAATGCTTTTGGTATATGTAATTCCAGAGACCCCCTATTTTCAGTAGAAAACCTATAATTTGTAGGTTGTCACTGTCCTGAAGTAATTCATAGTGGAAGAGGAGTTGTCATAACAAGTGAACTGCTGCAAGACCTCACTGCCTGATAAATGACACTTGGATTCAAAGACCATTGCAATTCCTTTTATTTACTGTTCAATAATTTTTGCTTACATACTTTCTGGACTCAAGGAACAGCACAGAATAATGGGAATCAAGCTTCCTCTGTCCCAGCAGCTCTCAGCAGCTGGGAGATGGTAACATGCCTTTGGGGAGGGCAGCATGGGGCTGCAGCGGGGCAGGGAAGCAGTGGGGCCTCTGGAAAAGCCCAAGGCTTGGGTTTCTAGCTTCGGTGTCGCACCCACCTGGTGGTTTCATCTCCTGGGGGTCAGGCACTCCAGGTGCCTTTTACTGCGGGCTTGTGAGATTCCTCACACAGCACTGCTAAGCAGAGTGTGATTTGGGATAATTGGTTGCGAGGCTGAGTGCTGTAACCCATTATGAGCTGACAGGTAGCTCTCCAGGGGTGCAGTGTCTCCCCAAGGTAAATTTCAGACTGTTTTCCTGCTCTTTCCCGAGGGGTCATTTCCACAATTATCCTGCAACTACTGCAGAGGCAGAGTGTGCCTGTAGAGACAATTGCTTTGAAGCAGCTGATGTATGGAAACTTGTCTGTGTCTCAGAGCTCAGAACCGGTAATTTTAATATGAAACACAGCAGTCATTAATTAACATTAATGAACTCAGCTGTGAGCAGTGTGGAAGCAGCATGGGTCCAGGAGATGGAGTATCTGAATGCAGGGGAGGCTGTGGACCAAGTAACTCAGGTAGGCTGCATTCCTGGGGCATGGAGCACGGAGCCCGTGCCACAGGCCGGTCTCAGGGCCTCACATAGGGAAGATACACAGAGAAATTTTGGATGGCGTTTTGGGCAGAGCAAGCCTTTGGCTTTGGCCTTTCGGTGAGCTAACGCCTTCATTTGGGAAGGGCAGGGGTGGTGGCAGTCGCCGCCATTAGCACCGTGCTGTCTCGCATGGAGCATCATTCCTACACCGTGTGGGGTATGTGGAAAGCAGCCTGCAGGATGAGCCGTGCTGCCTCTCCTGCCTCTACAAACCACATGAAGCATCACCCAGCCTTCTGCAGGGGGCACCTCATTTAGTACCATGCTAGTGCTCCTTCCTTACTTCAAAAAAAAAAAAAAAAATTTATTGGGGTTTTGCAATACAGATAGGTCATGAGGGCAAGAAGTGGCATTACACCAACCCACAATCGCTTGTAGGATGAGCAGAGTCAGAGGGCTGGAGGAGTTTGTCCCTGGCACCGCCTGGCTGCAGGACAGCGCATGGTGCCGGCGGGTTTGGCCTGTCCGGCCTGCTTTCCGTTCGGGGCCTGTTTGATCGCAGCATGAGAAAGTTGTGCGTAGACTTCACTATTGCCTTCTGTGCAGGAATCATGTGGAGAATATGCTATTTATGATTTGCTTCCCTGTGCAGGGGGCCGTCAGTTAGTATTTTCGGTACTTGCAGCCAGCTGCCGCATTTCGCATGCTGGAAGCTGAGGCAGGGAAGGCTTGCGCTCGCCCTCACCCACCAGCACAGGAACCGCTGTGGCGAGGCCTCCCTGGACAGAGAAACAACATCAAACAATAAACACTAAGCATGTGCTGTAGAAACTAGTTAAGCTGTGACATCTTTGCTCAAAAAGGGATTCGCGCATCTGTGTAAATAACACGGTGAGTGATGATGGAATGTGGTTTTTATGAGGAGACCTTTTTTAAAAAGCTAAGGCTGAAAGATCAGGCATGCTGAACTCTGTGCGATGCCAGTGTGTCAGCTGCACAACAGTCCCTGCAGAAATGTATTTTTTCATACATCCCAGACGTGTATTTTCATGACTATTAGAAGTAGAAATGTACCAGAAGATACTCCAAAGAAGAGAATAAATGAAAGTCTTGCATTTCAAGACGTGTTCATCACCAAAAATATATGAGTTGACTCTTAGATCCCGTTCTTTCCATATGGTTGTATGGAAGTCTGATACCTCATACATAAGATTGCACGAAGGTGTATTTATAAATTGTCTGAATGAGGAGAACCAGGCAAATTTAGACTGTGAATACCTGACATTTGCTCAGGTTTCTCATCAGTAAATATTAATGATTAGTCATTACCAGAAGGCACATCTGCTCTGCTGCCAGTCAAGCTACTGGAAGCATTAGCAGCAGTGAGCCTAGCGTGTGGTGTGGCTCTTTCTGTTGCTTGTGGCCTTCAGTCCTTTAATGTGCATTTTAGGAATTTTCTTAGTCATAACATGACTACTTTTGACACATCAAAGGTATTTTACCTTTCCGTAAAGGAAAAGAATGCGATCACTTCATGTGTGTACAATGTGTATGAATTTGATGGAGTTTGAGCAGGTGTCTCCGTTATTAAAATTAACAGCTTCCAATACAGATGAAGTGTTTATTTCAAAAGATCATAAAAGCTAGAAACTGTTTTAGTCAGTCTTTTTTTTTTTTTTTTTTTTTTTTTGACTCATTAAATCCAAATGTTTTTACCAAACTTTCAGTGCCTGACTTTGGGGACTTTGGACCTTTGGGACACAGAACAATACCAGGAAAAGTGTTCATTTTTGTGAGATTTTATTAACAGTGAACAATGCCGGGTTAGGAAAAATACAAGAAAAACGATTCCATAGTTACATAGCAGAGTCTTTGTGATAGATTAAGTGTTGTGTTAGCAGACATCTAGATTAAATACCTTGAGTGAACCAAACATACACAGAATTACATCATGTTTTAATAACTTCAATTAATAATTACCTAGAAAAAGTTCAATATTTTATTTATTCGATCCTTTTATATATACATGTTACAGGGTTGCTTCATTCGTTTGTACTTCTGCATCCAAGTACTTTAAATCTACTCTATTTTCCATTAGTTCACTGGCCTGTAACCTACACAAAAGAAATTGTGCCACTTTGGCAATTTAGCTGTGAAGGTTAAAGTGGGATGATGGTGCCTTTTATGTGTACATGGCTTTCACTTAGGGTGGGCCCTAGGCTCTGATTTACCATGTGTCCCGCTGCGTATTTAAGTGATGCAAAGTGATTATCGTGGGCTCTTCCCAGTGTCTGTCTATTCCACACCTGCACCCTTTTGTTAAAAACCACCATGTTAACTGAATGTGAGGTCCCCACTGAATAGGTTTCCACCCTCTGGTAATCCTTCTGCATTAGATTGATTTATGAATGTATCAGATTCTTTGTTAGCATGTAAACCGCTAATTAATTTAAAGCTCTCTGTGGAAAAATTAAAGCCCTGGTTAAGGCTTTCAACAGGCTCAGATGGTGCTAATAATGGAAAAACAAGTTATATTAATGAGTTCTGATGCGATCAGCACAATTCTTGCTTTACAAACAGTTTTTGCTATAAAATACTAGAGACTGCAGGTTTTAAAATAAAGAGTGGAAGAAGTAAAAGGCAGGAAAAGTCTCACTGCAGTATGATACCCCGTTATTAGTAGGAACAGAGTCACATTTGCTTGTTACAATTTTTTTAAATGTAATTTTTTAGATATACATAACAGCCTCTTGCAAAACTGCTGGGATTGAAATGCAAACCAGTCTTTTTCCCGGATTGAATCTGAACTTCTAATGTAATCAGCTGTGATAAGATCTCTCTCTTGCTCCCTCTTCTCATCATGGGCTGCTGAACTGGAGCATTCACATGGAGACGGATGTGCTAGAGTGCAGAAAAGGTCTTGATTGAAATCTTATTAAAATCAGTAGAGACTGTGACCATATTCTCTACTTTTCCAAGCTCCAGGTTGTTTTGTGTGTAATTTCAGTTGTTTCCTCTTGTGCTTTAATGTAGGTATGAGGTTTTGGTGAGAAGAAAGAGGAGATCAGAGCCCTGCCTGACGATGCTTTGTTGAGCTGAAGTGAAATGAAGTCAGAAATAGAAAGCTAAATCTCCGTCTTTTTTTGCAGGAAGCTGGAAATGTGCATTTATAGAGGCAGGCCATGATTATAGGAAGTTGCCCCTTTTCTGCGCCTGTTCCCCCTCCCAAAAGCTGCGTGTACCTCTCCTGGCTCCCAGCACAGCCCAGGCACCCTGTCTTGTGCCACATTCCAGCTGTGTGGTCAGCACCAAAGCTGATACTCACCTGCCTCGCTAATCATCAAGCAGGGAGCCTTCTTAACAGGAGCCCAGGCAGTTTTTTCAGAGGCCCAGCCCCTCACATCTGCATCAAGCACCTTGCCCTTACGCCCGAGAGGGAATCGTGAGGTTGTGCGTGAGCTCCAGCCTGACGGATGGCAGCACGATGTGACGAGCGGCTGCGGCCGGGGGGCACTCGCTGTCATTGGCGTGATGGGTCTGCACCATGGCCGGGGCAGCTGGGAGAGCTGCAGAAGCACCCGGGTCATGCAAAAATAGATGATATTTAGTAATAAATGAAGTGTTAAAGATGAGGTACAAAAGGCTAAATTATCTTTCCCAACTTCTTGGTCCTTACATCTATGAAATCATCTATCTGTGCTCTAATTAGAAAGTAGCAGAGAGAAAGGCAAAGCCGCTGTTGTAAAATGTCTCTCTGAATATTCAACATCCAAAACCAGAAAGGAGCAGTCTGACCCTTGTGCCTTCTCTGTGAAGCTGTGTGTTCATACAACCAGCCATACTGTCTAGCTCCTTTTTCTCAGAAACTTTGTCATACGGCCGTCAGAGAAGCTAGGTGGCATTAGTAGTAGTTAACATCAATAATGGCTATTGAAATTCTCTGCAAACCTGCTTTAATGCTCCTGGACCTCATTAATTGTCCGTACCTTATTAGGCCAAATGTCCTCATCCACAACTTAGCAGTTTCATCTTTAGTTGTTTTAGAGTTTTTAGTCCAGGAAAGGATTTTAGTTCTTTTTAGATCTTTACACATCCTAAGTGTGTGTGTGTGTGCATGCATGTATGTGTGTGTGTGTATATATACACATTTGGCTTGCTTTGGTTTCTTCAAATTTGCAAGCACATAGACATTTTATTTTGTTTTATTTTATGGATTTTATGAATCTAAGGATTCTTCATGAGTTAAGGTAGTTAGACCTTTCAAGAGTTATTTTAAAGTTAAAAAAATAAATTGCTCACTCTTCTGACATTGAAGCATTAAAAGCCTGATTATGTCTGCTCAGAATAATTCTGCCTTTCAGGCCTATGTCAGTTCCTGCTTAATTAATTTCAGAGCCTGGTTTGGTCACCAAATTGAACAATAAATTGTAAGGAACACATTCGTTAAAACCAATTTACTTTCAGTCTAGTTGTTTAAAACGCAATAGAAATTGTGTGAGCATATACAGGGATAAAAAGATGCTGGACAATTCCTCCTGCCCCAGCTGGTGGCCTTTCTGAATCTGGCTTTCAACCAGGAGAGGGAGCTACGTTCACTTAAAATAACACCTATGTCCAAAGCCCTGTTAAATAGCAAACCTTCAGCGGCATCTGTTCAAGCGCAGAATATGTGACTTACTGTAAAAGCAGAATACAAACCCAGTCAGTTTTGGTTCACTGGAATTTATGGTTTTTGTTCGTTTTGTTTCTGAGTTGGAAAATACTAGTTACAGTATTTGAAAATAAGCTGAGCTTTGCAGGGTACTTGGTACTTGGCACTGTAAAGGCAGCGATACGCTGTCCTCAGTTTTGGTATTCTCTTGCTGCGCTTGCTATAGGTGCCAGCACTGAGGAAGACCATAGTTAAATCCAAAAGAGCAGAAATAAATTTTGCCTCTCCTGCTGGAATCTACCAAAGTGCTGCGTCTCTCCAACAAGTCTCTGGAAGTATTTAGTCAACGTAAAAAAAAGGAGAAATAGCTTTATATAAGAATCATTGAACAGAAAAAATATATACAAAATGCATTTATATAAGGTCTGAAAGTAAAGCAGAGGCAATCTGTAGAAAGTGTGTCATAAACTAAATTGCCCTCAAGTAGAAATTGCCATTTATACATTAGATAAAGATAACAAAGGCAGGGGATGTTGAAGGCAGCGCAGAAAAAGCACAAGCAGTCTCATAGTATCTATGGATATATTTGCTATCAGAGCGGCAGTTGGCTTCAGCGTGAAGCAAATCCCACTTTATGACTCGAAACAGCTGTACCCTGCTCTAGGCAATACCTCACTGCCTAATAGGAGTGATGCGCACATGCACTAATAACACTGAACTGTAGCCATTTTCATATCAAAGGTTAAGCTCCGCAATCCTGAACTCCTCCAGGCAATGGCATGAGTTGACTCCGGGAAGCTGCACACTCACTGGATTAATATTCTTGCAAGGATGACCTGAATAGAGCCGTCGTTCTGCGGCCCGAACGGGCAGAGCGTTTACGGTCAGCTTTTCTCTAATGCCGGAAAGCAATCTCAGCTAGCGCTGAATTAGTCGCAACGTCTGAGGGTCTGAAGAGGAAAGGTGAACGGATAAAGTGGGCCAACAGTTGGAATTTCCTGCAAACTGGGAAGGTAAAATTATACAGATTAACAGGAGCAAAACCACTGTGATATACCTGCTGTTGTTTTTTTTGTTGGTTTATTTTTTTAAATAAACCTCTTTGTTAGTCTTTTTAGGTGTTGTTCTTAAATCGTGTAGGCCCACTTGTAAGACCAAAGAAAAACTGTTGTCATACTGCTTTCAGTCCATTGATGCAGCTCTGGTCACAATATCCCTCTGAAAAATTGCAACCTTTTCCTGTTACAGCATCTGTATCAGCTTTTCCAGTGGCTCTGTGGGCTGTTGCATTGCAATTGCCTGCCTGGCAATTGGAGCTAGGTACTGATGTGTTGCTTAGACCATGACTAAAAGAAGGCAGAGTGGATGCAGCCGTGCAACAATACTGATTCCCTGAGTTTGCCTCTGGCTAGTCAAGCCAACCAATGTCAGTGAGCGTTTTCGCTGCTGAACAGAGTAAGGTTTTAATTTCTTCATTGTTGTTGTCATTGAAATGTGAACTTAAATATAACTTTTTTATTATTATTTTTATTTTTATTTATTTCTTGCTCTATTTATTTTTGTATGTGACACTAGGTAATGCACAGACCAAGGCACTTTTTCTGTCTGGGTCCAACAGAATGACCTTATTTTCAAAATGTGGAAGAAAAGATTATCAGGAGAGAGAGAAACAAAGTTTCTGCATGAGGAAGGACAAAGTTTATGTACCAAGAGTATTGCTCAGCTGTGATTCCATTAAATGCCCATTTATTTAAATGAATGCAGTGCTCTTGGAGCTTGTACCATTAAGTTGGTGCTGACCCTTAGAATGAGTCAGCTCAAGCAGTGCTTTCGGCTTTGGATTGCATCTTATCAGAGTAAAACTTTACTGCACCAGCTCTATTCAGCATCTTGTGCAATGGAGTCCTGAACCATACCTGAAGCTCTGCAGCACTAAGGTAACATCAAAATGTATCAGTGTCTTGTCCGGTTCCCAAAACATATATATATACAGAAAATATTCTATTGGAGATGACTGAAACAGAGATAGAAAAAACTGGAGAAAACAAGTTGCTCGTTTCAGAGCACAGAGCACTTTTCGAGTAGATGTGAAAACTGGTCACAGCAGCCAGAGCAAGACTTGAACTTGTGGCTGTTCTTTCTGCCATTAAGCAAAGGTTTACTTTTTACTTTTTTTTTTTTTTTTTTTTTCCCCCTCTTGGCATTTCATAATCACCTTGCTCTCTGCAACTTCTGTTCAAGGTTTAAAAGAAATATTAAACTAGAGTGAGGAAATTGTATATTAAACTTACACAGCTTTGCATAGATCCGTATGGCTTGAGCTATCAACTATGATTCTTCCTTTCTTTTCTGCCCTACTTCAGTCTCATAATCTTTAATTCAGTTTTTGCTTTGTCAGGAATTTGCTTTTACATACTTTATGTTTGTTTTGGCTCTATGCTCATTGCATTGTGATAAAACATCTTTTCATATTCTATGGGATCTTTCATAACGAAGATCTCATGACATAGTTTTCCAAGTCTGGAATTGGTGATCAGACTTGCTTAAATGTCCTGCGAGAGGAGACTGTCTAGACTGTGGGAATGACTGTGATGTTTGGACTGTGTTATTTCCATACCACTTGGCATGATGCACTCTGCAGTTATTCTGGAAACTAATACAAATAAAAGTACCAGGCCTGATACAGGGCCTTACCTGGCTGTGAAGCGGCTTTCACTCATTCTCCAAACTGTGCTGATAAGTCCTTCTTTCTTTCCAATACCTGCTGTGGAATTCAGATAACCAGGTGGATAAAATCCCCACTCGCTGTTCTCATTGAAGGTCATATTCTTCTTTAGCTTTAGCGCTGTACAAGGCAGAATACTGCCTCTGCCACCGAATTCTTTTATAATCTTGACAAATGCTTAATGTCTGATCCAAATAGCTTATTTGTCAAACTGCCTTTATTCTGACTCTTCTGCTGGCTGTATGATTGCCAGCGTAGGTAGTGAACTCGTTGGGGAAGAGGCAGGATCTTACTACAATTGTAAGTAGTGCTGAGAGCCATTTGGAGCCCGGGGGTACTGATGTGCTGTGGATAATCACAGCCCAGCCACTTGGGATGAATACCGAGAGGGAATTTGGCTCGGTATGCACAGGCCGTGCAGCAGGCATTTTGTAATTACATCTTTACACTGCAGATTTGTGATTGGCATCCATGGTGACACTGCTTATTTAGAAATGATTTCAGAGTGCCAGAGAAAAATTGTTATCTCTTGGGAACATCCTGCTTGTGGTAGCATCCATTAACAAGTGCCCTGGAGCACTGGCTGGCAGAGTTTCCCAGTTAAAAAACTTTCCCCGTGGTTGTTGCCGGAGGAGCAGGTCAGGATTCCCAGGCAGTTGTTGGACGTCTTCTGCTGTGTACAATTGCCCAACAGGTATTGCTGAGGTGATGTTACCCCCTCGGATGGAAAACCTGTGACGTGGCAGATAATGTACAAAAAGACGTGCCTTAAATCAGAAGCTGAAACGGATTTTCATGCTAAAACTGGCTTTTCAGAGTTGTTGGTTGCATTCAGCAGCTGTAAGTTACATCAGCTGGTAAGGGAAGCCTGCTCACAAACCGGGATATGTAGGAGGAGGTGAATGAAAGCTGGGGTGCGAAGGATGAGTGTAAAACGCGTTACAAAAGGAAGAGCTTTACATGGGGCATAAACAGGTTTGCAGAAATACCCGTGTGAGCCCTGAGGAAGCAAGAACATCAAGTTTCTGGAAATTTAATGCAAATGGGATGAAGAAACTTCTCTCAGCTTTGTTCTTCCCATGTAGCTCCTGACTTGGGTCTGGATGCCAGGGCAGGGGCAGAGCCACCAGTACTAGCTGGGATTCATCCCCCTGCCCCCACAGCAGCTGAATAATTGACCAAATTATTCTGCACCCTAGTTCCAGTGAGCCCAGCTCTGTTTGACTTTGCCTCTGGTCAGTGAGGCTGGGTTATTTCTTTTCAGCCCTATTTAGTTAAAGTTTGTTCATATTTCGCCTGTATTGAAATTGATACCAAGCCTGATGCCTCGAGTGAGTTACAGGAAGTTGTTTGTTGCAGTAATATATTGCAGTGGTCCACAGAAGCATTAGTGAACAGCAAATTTCCTGTTCTGCAGATACACAGCAGAATTTCTTTCTCACCCCAGCTTACGCACTGTATAATTACAAGTAGTTTGCTCTTCATACTTCTTACACCCAGTGGACAGACAAACCCGGTGTGGCTGTGAACCAGGCAATCTCAAAAGCATTGCTGAGCACTCGTGATTTGGGGAGGTCGCTCTGTTGCTTTTACAGAGCGTCTGTGGGGGAACCTTGTGTGGAAGCGATGCGAAGCCTTGGTGTGCTGGCCAAAACATACCAAAAATTTAGCACGATTCCCCTGACTCCTATTCCAGTGCTCTACACAATAGAAAATGCACAGGGAAGGCCTCTCTTGGAAAGAACATGGCATGTTAATTATGTGGTTAAGTGTTTTATTGTTCAGAGACAGATCTGCTCTCAGCCTAATAGCTGCACCTCCTTCTCTATGATATTTTCAACCAGTGTGAAGGTGGAAGAGGCAGCAGAGAAGAGAGTTACACTCTGGTTTTAGTAGTTGGCACTTTCTGTAAAGAAACATCTTTTCTATTTTTTTTCAAGAAAATCAAGCAGCTGTAATTGTCAGCATTTGCTGTTAGGTTGGAAAATAGCAGACTTTAGTCATGTCTTAAATGAGAGATGAGTACATGACTAAGTGCAATTAACAAATTATAATAAACTATGGTTAGATGCAATAAAACCGTTATATCCGATGTAAATAGATAAATGTGGAAATGAAAACCAAAGAGCTCGATGTCAGAGGCTTTGTATCTGGTTTTGATCTGCTCCTGTACAAATATACCTAGCCCACGTGTCCTAGTAAGGAAGGGAGACTAAAGGGGTAGAGCCTGGCTGCCACTTAGAGTTGAGCTGAAATTGGTCTGTGGAAACTCAAACAGACATTGAAGTGAACCTATTACTGAAAAGGGACTCTGCAAAATGCTATCAGGTTGTGATACAGTCTTTCAATTACTCCGGTTGGACCAGTGAACAAATGAAAAACACGATGCAAACTTTTTTCTTTTTTTTTTTCCTCTTTTTTCCTTTCAAGTTCTTCCATCTACCAGGCCTGCAAACTCAATCTGGCCTCTGCAAGTGATGTCAGTTCTTCTGGATGAGTGCATCATCAGCCCTCATAAAGATTTTGCGGTGGCAGCTCTGTTGAAAATACCATTTAAGATGTGCCAGCCAACAAAAAATGCACCGTATTTCCCCATTGCTTATAGCAGTGCCTGCAGTGCTTAAGGAGTGAAAATGATAGAGGTGCATTCGTCAGAAAGCTAAAGCAATAGGCCTCTGGAATACGTGCATGAAACAGCTGAGTAAATAAGGTGCCTTTTTTGCAGTTACTTACCAACCATAAATGGACTCGTCAAGTGAACACTGAAAAAAATTGTAATAAGATCTGACATGTTCATGAGCAATGCTGTAAAGCCTGGGAAATAGAAATGCTGGACGGAAAGGTAGCTAGCAGCAAAACAGTGATGCCGGAGGTGTTGAGTGTGTCAGTTGAGAAAGGCAAAAAGAAGTGTGTGTCTGGAAACGAAAATATCAGCATATCCCAGATCCGTGGGGGCATGGTGGCACTGCAGATGTTTCTGAGCCACGTGTGACAATCATCGTGATCAGTTCTACATCTCCCGTCCTCCCAATTCTTGTTTAGCCTGACATCTGTTTCAGTTAACGTCTTGATACCCTATTTATTAGCAGAAAATACGAATACATTCACGGGAAGTCAGGAAAGTGAAGAAATGCTAACTGTCCCTAGCATCAGGGCAGGAAATGCATGCTAATCCCAGCTTCTGAGTACATACCAGAGGACCCTGGGGTAGTGAAGCGCAGTTCCACTGGCCTATCCCGTTACACCAAATAAAACTCTTAGAAGTTATTATTTATTTATTTATTAATGTTTTTCCTGTGTGTGCTCTGCTGCCTACCTCCTATCTCTCGAAGACAGATCCAAGTGGGGAATGGTTCGGCCACGTGCCCGTTTGTTCTGTGAGCACTCAGCCATTTAGAAAAGAAGCCGTTTATATCATCTAACGAACACGTTGGTCAGTTACAGGGGGGGAAAAAAACACATTTGCTTTGGGCATAGGCTCACGTTCATTTCAGATAAGCAGAAGTAATTTACGCTGTGACAGTAACCCCCGGCAGGGGGATGCTGACCACGGCAGAGGTGCCAAGGGTCACGGCAGTGCTCCATCACCTGCCTCTGTGCACAGGGGACTTCAAAGCTCGTTTGGTGGTGGGCTGGCTGCCGCAGAGGTGTCACTCCGTCACAGTTCACGTTCTGAGCAATACACTTTTATACCTCTATTAGCAGTTCCAAGAGTGAATTCTAAGTGCAAGGATTTTTATATTTGGGCTGGTATCCGTAGCTGCTGGGAACGGCAGCCAGTGTTACCTGTGGTTTGACCCAGCCCAGAGAGGTGCTGCTCTGGGTCGTGCCTGCAGCTGTGAAGTGTAAGCCACACGGTGCTCATTAAGCGATGAAGACATCCTGCACAGCTATGTGGGTTGTACTGTAATTAATCTCGGGGATTAATCAGCTTGGAGAAGTTGATTGGTTTCTGATGGCCGATAAGTCCTGGTGCTAATCACAAGTTAATGAAAATAGCACTGAACAAAACAGCACAGTACTGTAATAAGGTTCTCCTTTGTTCTTTATGGGACTTTATTTTTTATTTGTATGAAATCACAATAGTGCTTAGGCTGGAACTTCATCTAAACTGACAGCAATTATCTACTACTTAACTATAAGACACAACTGTGCCATATCAAAAATTAAATGTAATCTGAGCATGTGCAAGCGTGGAAACAACCCTCTGTCATACGGCCCACACCTGTAGTGGTCAGTGCTAGTTCTGCCCCCATCAGGTCCTGTGAGGACAGGTACCTTCTTTGTCCTTCCACCAGGAGAAGGAACATCAGAAGGCCGTGCTACTCTTGTTCTTGTTTCCTGTCTTGCTCTTTTTACTCCTCTGCTTTGTTTGCCCTTTGCCCAGCGCAGCAGCGGTAGAAAGCAAGCATAAAGCAGAGACCTGTTCTGCTGCTGGCAGCTCCAGCCCCAAGCAACACCAACCCCACCATGAGTCTTCCTTCAGGTTCTGCTGGCCTTCACAGGGACGTGGTCAACGAGAACAGTGAAAATGGCTCGTATTCATTCCTCAATTCCTTCCTCTGCCTCCAGAAGGGCTGGGTAACTCTCTGCAGCCGTGTTTTTGAGCAGCAGAGGAAAATGTGGAAGAAGAGTTCCTGTTTGTCTCTGTTGGTTGCAGACAGGTAGCAGTAAAGAAACATTGACGTTTTAATGAAATATTTTGCTGACCTACTGGCTTTCTTGCCAAAACAGTCTCCCTAAGTGAGAGTTTTCTTTATTTACAAACTTCCATGACTTTTTTTTTTTTTTTTTTTTCCCAAATAGTTGTTTTGAAAGCATTGCTGTAGGGCACAAAGCAAAGAATGTGTAAAGCACTTGAGAGAGCTTTGGTCAATGTTTTGCCTGCACTGCAAGTTAAAACAGCATAAAAACCAAAAAATCCCATGTCTGTGCTTCGTTAGACATCTTAATATAATCATGTCACCTTATCAAAAAACTGTGTAGCAAAGAACTTAGAATTATAATCAGCTATTAAACCTTAACATGTGTTAGGGGAGAAAAAATTTTCCATTCCATTACTTATTACTTCCACTGGTTTTCATTTTGGTATTGACAGAAGTTTGTTCTGCACACTTCCGAACACTAGATAGTCATATGAATTATCTCTGTCTTAATATTGTTTCCAAGTTTTTACTTGCTCTTGAAAAACATTTCATTATGTTTAATTTAGGGAAATGAAATTTCTTTAATTACTGGCTGTTGAAGCTATTAAAAGCTCAGTTACAATTGCAAATTCATTTTTGAAAAGCATTATCATTTTAAGATTAATAATTTTAAAAAAATAAAAAAATCTGTTATCTGTGTGGGACTTCCTTGTTCACTAAGAGTATTCTCTTTACACTCATCCCCTGTAGGGAAATAATATATCCAAAATGGAAAAAGAATTAGGCTGAGAACTGAGGATCGATACCCGTTTTGGAAATTGGGCTATCAGTTGTGAATTTGAATGAACAGTTAATTGTTGTATGAGGGAGATAGGTTTATAAAAAAAATAGATTAAAAAAAAATCCTTGCCGTTGTTCAGCTTTGAAAGCATGATCTGGAGATGATCTTTTAGAAGTTTTAGGTAATGGTGACTACTGGGGATGCAGATGGGTCACCTGCACAAAGCATGTCTGCAAATGGTGTGTATCGTGGTGGTCGATTGGGTGTAACCCAATAGATATCTACAGGTGTGTCTCCAGGAAAGGTGGTCAAAGAAATGTCAACCACATACTTGCCTTTGGTCGATTCTGGAAGACTTGGAGTGAGATTTGGTGTTGTTGGTGGTGTTTATTTTTATTTTACTGTATTTTTCATGGCAATTCCAATTTTCTGTGGCTTTTGTTGCATGTTTCACAGAATTAAAGAGCTGTTGGTAGTAAGAGTTTTCTTTCCAAGGGGTGGCCATGAACCACAGTTGTCGAAGGAGTTGGGCAGACAGTAGCGCTAGCCATGTAGCTCTGTGTTGAAAGGCTTTATGAATTATTCTGTAAAAAATCTGTAAAATAAATGTTACAACTCCAACTATATATACAGCACTGCTCATGTAATAGCCTGCCTAATTCAGATTAATTGTAGGCTTGCAATGATAAAGGAGCTTCAGCACAGCAGTTATTCTGTTGTACAGATGCAATTAAAACCATATCAGTGCAGCATAAATAATGCTAAATTAAGTTGCTGTCCTGCCACATGGTGGCAATTTTGAGCTACTGCACAATGAAAGCCAGTGTTATTTTATTCGGAAATAGTAACTATACCAAGAAAGCGTTTCTAATTTACTTGAATTGCTCTGGAGCAGTGTTATCACCCAAGAATATAAAGTCTGTAAACTACCGTCACTAAAATATCACTAGTAATAATAAATGTTTCCTATCCTGCTATTCATCTCAGAGCCAAGCAAAGCCTGAAGTTTACATCTGGTAGTCATGGAATACACGCGGTAGTCTGTTATGAGGCAAAAGGGAGAGATCTATCAGCATATTAAAACTTAATAGTGAAAAATAAATTATTTGCTTGAAATTACTCACTTTAACTGTTTATAAGGCAGTTTTAGGAAATGCTAATACAAATTATTTAGTGCCAATTAGATTTTCCTGGCTTATTCGGGGCAGTTTGTCATTTTGGGAGCAGAATCCTATTCCAAAGAGTCATCATTTTTTCTTACTGGAATGAAGGAGCTAGAAGATACCAGCCTAAAATTAGGAGATGCTTTTTACACTACTTATATCTTGCTGTTGCAGAGCTTTAGTGGGAATAAGGTTAGGAAAAACGATTACATCGTGAAATAATTGGGGAAAAAATTAGAGGTGTAACATAAGTCAAAGAGCTGTCTTCCTAAGCCTCTGTGTTACAAGCCTGTATCAGATGAAAGGTTAATTCATTTTGATTACAATGCAACAGCATAATTTTACCCTCAAGTTTATTTTGAAGAGATGGGGAAATAAAGCTACCTCTCCCTCCATGAACCCTCCAAGTGCTTAAGTTATTACTGTTTATATCTTAATGCTTCACAGTGGTTTAAAAACACCTATAACTTCATCACTGGGAAAGCTTTGAGTGTTTAAGAGTATTTGTCAGTTTTCCCTGTATAGCTGGAAACATTAATAAAGGACAAAGGCATATTAACTGCCACTGTTGGAAAGTTCTGGCTTCAATAGCTGGCTGATTTAATAAAGTCTTGTTACAGTAAAATGATTCAGCTGTAAGCAGCCTGTTAAAATTGTAATAAGTACAATAAGCAAGGCACTTCTTTTTTCTGTTCGTTGGGGTAGTGTTTTTTCATGCTGTCAAAGTCCGCTACAAGGAAAGCTGCAGTGTGCTGCAAAGTTGTTTGTCAGTGCCTTGGTTTATTTTTGCAGAGAAGTATTGATTACAGAATGAGAAACATTTGGTTTAACAGCGATCGATGAGGAGCAAACAAAGGACACTGAAGTTTCACTCATTTTAATTTGAACAAAAATATAGTACCTGGTACAATTTATGATGAAGAAGTAACAAATGGTATCTACTCTCTCTGTTCTTATAATCATGATTCTTTCCTGTCATCTGTGAGTGAAGTAGGTTTAGACAGAGGACCTTAGTCTCCTGGGTGCTGGGTTTGGGACCAGGTTGCACAAGGGGAATTTCATGGAAAGGTCCCGCCTCACATGGGAGCCCTGGGCTTTGGGCTGTGAGTAATGGGGGTTTAGGTGTCTTCTGTGGACAAGAGGCACTTGATCAAATTCTGTTCGATTACTATGTTTACTATTGGGGGAATTAAATACTGCATTAGGAAAAGTTACCCTGTTAAAGTAACCAACTAAGACATTAAGTCACAAATTCCAGTTTCCATTTCAATTAATATTTCACACTTCTTGGAAAACAGAACTGTTCCACCAGCGAGGGGATAAGGGTTAGCCCTCCTCATCCATGCTGTTCCATGGCTGCTGCCTGCAGCAGGCTTTCAAAAGTGGAGCATAAGTGTCTAGTTCCTCTCAGGCAGAAGAAAAACTTAAGAGCTTTTTCTTCCTTATCTTTATGAGTATGTCTTTACATTTTGAGTATGCTTTTCACCTGGTATTGAGCTACCACCATCTCCCCATGCTTCCCAGGCCATTTGCCTGTGTGTGCATAGGGACTGGAGGCAGAGGTGGAAGGTCTTGGGGCAGAGGGTCCACGTGTGGGTTTAGACCGAGGCAACCTGTCCCAGGTTTCTTGCACATCATCTTGAACAGGCAATTTATATTTCTGTACATACCTTCCTGACAGTAATTTTCCAAGCCCTCGTATATGTTGCACAGCCTTTATGTTGATGAATGTCCTTATGTTTGTATCCTGCCCAGTGAGCTGGAATCCACTAATTTGGTTAAGAGGCTCCAGAGTTACTGAATGCTGATATGACAGTGATTGCAGTATGCAGCACACTCTGAACACCCCCAGCACTGCTGCGTTGGTACAGATAGTCCCCAGTATTATAGCAAAATAGTGGGTTTGAGTACTTTGAATATATGTATTTATTCATAACAGTATTGGGCATTGACTTGCCACGAGAACTGATTTGCAGAATTGTAATGTGCTTCTAGTAGGAGCTATTTGTTTGCTTGATTTTGTTTTTGTTGTCTGCTTCTGCCAGTTGATCCTCAGGCTGGTACCACTTTTTTTTCCAGACCAGGCTGTGATTCTATTAAATTATTACTCTTATTGCAAGGTATCAGATGCGTATCATCAGAAATTGTATAAGAACTTACAGAAATGCTCACTTCAGGTTAGCAGTGACTTAGTGGTGCTTCAGACTGTATACAACAATAACAAAAAATTGTATTATTTTCTCTCCCTCATTTAAATTCAGTGAAAAGTAACTGTTTGAAATCAATATTAATTATACGGAAATTGTAGCCCTCTTTAGCAAATGCTTAAAAATAGTTGTTAAAAAATTAATGTGCAGGTTAATAGCCTGATTTAGAGCAACATTAAGCCTGTGTTAAGTATCCTGATGTAGACTTTTTTTGACAAAATTGTTCTCTGATGTTAACGTGATTAGTAGTGCCACAGTAGTACCATCTTATGATACAGTGGGAAAGCAATGAACAAATTCAAGAATAAAGAGGAATCTTCTGTGTAAACAGTAGCCCATTTTACTACTTATGAATTAACCTTAAATATGAGGGGAGGTTACATTTGTGTCTCATATAAGACGTATTTCGTTATTTGAGCTAAGCAGTCCTGTAATACCCATCTGTTTGTAAGAACACTAGTTTGTAAGAAGGGCTAAACAGAAAAAGGGGGGACCACCTTCAGTGTAGCTGCTGGGCTGACTCCCTTCTGAGCAGCCACAACCTGCACAGCACGTGTGGCGTGTGTAGGCCAAATCCCTTGAATATTTCACTTGCAGGTGTCTGTAGTTTTAAATCTTGAGGCACAGCCATGTTTTTAACATAGAGATAACATTATTGATCAATGGAGTTGTATGATTTTTATGTGAAAGATAAATAAAAAAGTTAAAAATCAAATACTCTGGTGGGGTGGGGTGACCTTGGTCCCTCAAGAGGACTGGGGAGAAAACAAAATGGAAAAGTTCCTGGGCTGAGGTTAGGACAGGGAGATCACATGCCAATTACTGTCACAGGCAAAGCAGACTTGACTCGGGGAAGATCAATTTAATTTATTGCCAATTAAAGTAGGTCTGGATAGCAAGAAACAAATTTAATCCAACACCTCGCTGCCTTGCAGAGTTTTGTCCTTTCTTAACTACTCTGTCCCTGAGGTGCCACCAGTGTGGCTGAGGGGCTCAGCGGGGCCCTGTGGTAGGGCTGGAACCGGCTGGAACCTGATGGAAGCAGCTGGAACTGCCTGGAAGCAGCTGGAGCCAGCCGTGTCCTCACAGGGCAGCCCTGGCCTCTCCTCACAGAACCCCCTGCCTGCACCCAGCCATGCAGACCCAGCACATTTTGCCTAGAGACTTTTAGAAAAAGTGAGGCTGTTGGCATGGCATATTAGGGTGGGGAAGGAGAAAATGTTTTTAGATGTTTTTTTGAGTGCAGAGGAGACAAGATTGTCAGTACTCGGCAGGGCAGTCAAGCACGACCAGCAAAAAAAGTAGGATGAGACTAGACTATTTTGAAATAAGAAACCTGCTTGAGTTAGGCAAATGCTTGACCCCAGTGGGGAGAATACTCTGGTAAGTCTTTGTCATGTAGCCAGTCCTGCCACTCAAACTAGGCATCTGCTTGTTTTATTTGCAATAACAATTAAAGGAGTTTAACTAACTGCAAGTCTCCACGTTCAAAGGCTTGACTGTTGTCCACGTATAAATCTAGGGTTGACAGTGAAACAGCCCTGAGAGGGAAAAAAAAATGGGTAAGAAGGTAGCCTTTCCATACAAAACCTTAGCCTACTACATGTTTGCTTCACACTGGGTGTAAACCTCTCAGCAGAAATGAAAAATTGATCATACAACCCCTGCCATGGGGGTTGTATGGTACACCATGCACCTCGGTTTGCTTTTTGTGGCTGCCACTTGTGATGTCTACTTTTATTTTTTGTTAGTTCCGTGTTTTCCACTGGGCTGTAGCGTTAGGGGTCATTCAAGAGCTCCAGAGCGGAGATGTTCACATTTGGGTGTAACGTGAAGGAACCAGGTCCTGACATTTGTGATGTGTTTCTGGTGAATTACAGGAGACGTAAATGGTTGAGCACCTCTTAGGAGATACTCATCGCATGGGTGCATTGGGTCAGTCCTGAGACCAAGAGCACGGCTATTAACCAGGGACTCTGAAAATAAGCTGTGTCTGTTTGCCTCTTCATGGAGTGCTGAGGAGCAATTTGGATCTTTCTGTCAAATACATGTCCTAATTTCGGTTGAGCCATAGTTTTCATGCATTTTGTTTTGGTCATGAATCTCGCTCTGATTTTTTCTTAACTTTGAGAAGAGGAATTAATGTGTGGTACATGTCCCTGACTGGATGAGAAAGGAAACATTTTGACATGAACATTTCTACATCTACACAAAAATGAACTTGTTGACGTGCAAATGCTTGCTCACGAGCATAATGAGCAGCTAGTGAAACTCAAATTGCTCAAACATTCAAGAAAAAGTAATTACAAACAGTGCTTGTTCAAGTGTTAAAATATTCTAGTACTTAACACAAAAGTATTGGTTGAGCTTGCTAACCCTGACTTTCAGTCTAGTTTGTTCACTTGAAATTTTTGCATATTTGGAAAGTTACCAGAGATTTGACAGGGAGATGTGATGAAAGTGAGGCTATCTGGAGAGGCTGAAAAAGGGGAAACAAGAGTGAGGTGAGGGTTATACTTCTAAGAGGAGAAGGTTATAGCTGTGCGAGGAGAGGCAGCAGGGAAAAGTTTGAATAGAGCTCATGGTGAGAAGCAGCTGCAATTAAAGAAGAATTGGCAAGTGGGAATACATATCACTTCATTTGGAGATAGCAACGATGTTTCTGGTGTTAAAACATATTGATGTTTCGCAACACTTTCTTTTTTATTTAACCTTTACTTCATGTTGCATGCTAAATGTATCCCTTTCCAGTAAGCATACATTCAGTATAAAAACAGGAACTACTTCTGGCTAGTTCATTTCTTTTCACACACCTTTATTTTGCACGGGAATAAAGTGGGTTTAGCACAGATGAGCTTATAAAGGGCATGACAACACAAAATTTCTGGAGAATTCAGGGGTGTAATCTACTCCCAGGGACAAAAATATAATCTGTGTTTAATCCCGGCCTTTTAGTACATGAGGTTCACTTCCCTCTTTTGACTCTTCATTATGGCTTTTCTGTGTTTGAATAAAAATGTAGTCATCTTTTCTTGTAGATAAGATCACTGCTGCTGCTGGGAGCTGCTTACTGTACGTAGTATGCGTGAGTGTTTTGTGTCCTGGAGACTGAAAACTCTCCAAGTGTGGGTGGTATCTTACTGGCTTTTTCTCCCTTTGGACTCTTTAGTCTTTTCCTCATTCATATGGGAAACTTCTTGTAGCTGGGAAGAGAACCCATAATTTCAGGGTCATAAGTTAGTGCTTTAGTTTCTGGTCTTGTAGGGAGTCTTGTGATTTGCCTGTTATTCATCCCATACCCTCAAAGAAGCATAAGCTTTGTACAGCAAGTTGCTCATATAGCTAATACTGTGTCATGATGCTTGCCCTTGAGCTGACTGAATACAGACTGGACATTTAACTCAGTCCAGAAGTTCCTTATGTTAAAGCAGTTAATTCCTATAATATTATTGTTCTTGATAAGTGCATTTGTTGCTGCGTTACGGATAGTTTCCTTAAGGTAACTCCCACATCCTTTTCTAAGTCTTCCAAAGAAAAAGAAAAAATCCTGTGGATGTGCTGATCTTTTCACGTAGGATGATAATGCAGACTTTTCCGCATAAAAATATGAAGTAAGTGGTAGCAACAGCATTCTGTGACCTACCAGCAAGAGGTAAACGAAACCTCGAGATAGCTTACTCTGCCCTTCGACCTGTAGGGGACAGTTTGAATTTGTGAATCTCCGCTATATATTCTATGTTCTGCTAGAAAATGTGGTTTTGTGGTTAGTGGCAACATGGCCGTGCACAGAGATGCAGCACAGTCATTCTGCAGGGCAGCATCAGCGGAGCTGTGCACAACCTACAAAAGATTCAGGCAGTGAGATGGAAGAAAGGACATTCATCTGTTTTTTGAAGTGTTATGTTTTGGTAAGAAATGCTGTGAATTACCCAAAATATTCACAACTGTATTTCTCTGTAGTCCTCCCCGTGGAGACGTGGCTTTGTACCTAATATAGAAAGAAGGTTTATTTGAGGACCAGAGCGTGGCCAGTGTAGCAGACACACAGAGGTTGGTGCTGTACCAGAGTAAGATCATTGTGGCTGTAATGATGCTGGATGAGTGCAGAAGGCATGGCTGAATCTCTGTTCTTCAGCGTGTTACCGCAGTGGAGCTCTTAGTGTGTCACGAGGCTCAGGTACAGCCTGGTGCCTTCAATTAGCTTGGGCACTCCGGGGTTCAGAGCAGTTCCTCCAAGGTGGCTTAGCAGTTACCGTAGGGACAGTTACTGGGGTTTAAGTCCAATTTCTGTAGTCTTGTAAACTTGTCTTAAGCACTGATTAGTAACCATGCCTTTCTTTTGTGTCATTTTCTGTGCTATCCTCTGACTCCCTGCAAGCTGTAGGTGTCTCCTTAGCAGCAGTGAAATGCATCTGTAGAAGGGTGTTCAGCAAGGGCCACTGGAACAACATAGTCTTAAAAGTTGGTGTTGGTGGGATCAAATCTCAAGAAATTCTAACTGCTTTTAAAATATTATTCTCATATCACTGGCCCGAGTTACTGTTCATGGGAGAGATTCTCTTTCCCGAAGGTGCTGTGTGTCTTCTTGGTGCTGAGCACTCTGCTCTTTTCGTTTTAGCAGAAACAAAGGATTAGTCAGCACCTGTCAAAACGTGGTTATGTAACAGTAAGAACAGAAATTAGATAGTTTAGTTAGAACAATATCTTTATTTTCCTGTAATTTGTTTCTTGTTTTGCAGTTTTACATTGCCCAGACATTGTGTGTGACTTACGAGACAAACCCTCTCTATTCTCTGAGTAATTCCCCATATTTTTGCACAAGTATGTAGATATTTCATTTAATCATTTGCAGACTCCCTTTGTGGCATCTGCTTATTTATCACTGTCTTTAAGATCCCTTTTCCACTTGGTAATGTTCTTATTTTTGGTCCCCTGGTTACCACTATTATAAATTATTATCCAGTAAGATTTATAGCTGTAAGACTTGTACAAATAATATATCTCTCCCATTTAATGGCTTAACACTAAGATGCCTTTGTTATCTTCTAATGAAATTGTACGTATAATTTCTAGATAGTTTTTTGCAGGTATGTCATGAAAATTTAGGTCAGCAATGGGACTCCATCAGACCGTCTGACAGGCTACAAATCGCAATTCACCAAGCACACAGAAATTTTTCAAAGCATATAGGCGGTGCACCCAGTATAGCTTTACAGTGACTAAACCTTTTCTTAGGCACCTAACACTGGAACCCCTTCGTTGGAGGAGTATAATGCAGTACCATGTTAATTGATTTTTTTTTTTAATTGACTTTTTATCAATTTAAATGCACAAGGATAAATTTAATTGGATTTAATTTCTGTGTAACAAGGTCACATGGAAAAGGCTGTGCATACTTTTTTCTTGAATATTTTTATTAAATTAGCATTTTTTATAAGTTTTCAGTTCATTCTACTCTTCCTAAATCACAAGTAACTACTTTTTAAAGGGAGTTTTGAAATCATTAGGATGCTTTTCTATGATGTTTTTGTATCTGGACCTGATATTTTTTTAATAAAAAAACATAACAAAATCAAGTAGGCTATGACATATGTCAATATATCCAGGTAGCACAGTATATTTGGTCCTGTAGTTTTTGAATTAGCAACAAGCATAATCTATTTGCCTTTGAGAACTAGTGGTAAAATTAATGACATTTTTATTCCTCTAATTGTTTAATTAGATTCCAAGTCCTTACAAACATTGTCATAATATTTCTTTATATAGCCTTGAATAGACTCTGGCCTACTCATAGGAATCCTTATTTTTTGGTTTTGTTTGTTTGTTTTTGTTTGGTCTTATTCGTCTGGTTTGGTTACAGCAAAACCAGGGCTGCAGAATCATGTTCTCCTCTGTTCTCAAGACTGAATTAACAAGGGGTGGGTGCAAGTTGTCATAATGTCTTCATTCAGGCTTCCTGTGTCTATCATTAAGCAAGACAGAACACAGATCTTAAATATTTTTGCGAAATTTATTTTGAGTCGAGGTGAAAAAAAACACTTGGAAGGAGAGGATGGTGTTTGGTTTTAAATAGCTTTTAAACTGACTTCAGTAAGTCTGAGCTATGTAAGTGTAGCTCAGTATGATGGGGATACTCTGAAAGGCTCTCAATCCCTTGTTTGTTATTTTGTGTATCGCTGCTATTCCAAAAATAAAATAAAATGATTGAACTGTGTAGTTGATTAACTGATGATTTTTTCCAAATTAAATATAAAATTTATCCTAAACGTGTTTTACATGTGCAATTAATAAATAACTTTCTGTGGTCTTTCAGCGTGAGAAACTGATACATGAGTTGGAGGAAGAAAGACATTTGAGACTTGAGAGTGAAAAAAGATTACGGGAGGTAACACTGGAGTCAGAGCGTAGCAGAGCTCAGATGCGTGGGCTACAAGAACAGTTTTCCAGGTACGTTGCATAAATAAATTACGTTCAAAATAAGGGAAGAACAAACTTTGGTTCAAAAAGACTGATCAAACCTCTTCTTAGCTGGAATGGGTGGAATCTAAGGCAAAAACTGCTTTCCCTCTGAAGTTCTGTAACCATAGCAGGATTTTGGCAGAATGATTGTTGTGATGGTTTTACACGAGGTAAGATTTAAAAGGCTTATGCTATTATTCACTATAATGGTGAACATTTTAATTTCCAGGATTGTGTATTGATTAGAATTGCCAGTAATATTCTAAGATGTACAGGTCTTCACTTCTCAAAAATAAATCCATGTTTGGTTGCTTTTCTGTTAACCAACAGCAGAGATTTTGATCAATCTCAATAATGACAAAAAGGTGATGCCTTTTACCAGCTGGGTAGTCATTCTTCTTGGACAAGCTTAGTGTCTCATCCTGCATTTACTGGAGCAGAGCGTTGTGCTGGAGCAGGGCTCCACTTACAAGGGAGCCAGCCTTGAAAGGGGGATTGAAGACAAACTGTTAATTCAGATGGCCGCATTAAGGATTGGAGTTCTTTATTGTTTTTATGAGGCGTGATGAGATCTTGTACATAAAACAGAATTTTTAATTGTTTTTGTCAGGTGAACAGAAACAAAACAATCAAACCAGAATTGAAAGAGACAATGGAATTTTATGTTGTATATTTTCCATCAAGATCCAGTATTTTAACTCAGTCCCTCAGGTCTCATTCCCTTAGGCCCCCAAATCATTGAAAAGTTCAAGTTCAGTTTCATATGATGAAAACAAGTTGTGGGATGTGTTTTTTTCTTTGGTTGTTTTTTCCTTTTTTTTTTTCATTCTTTTTTTTTTTTTTAAAAAAAGTTTTTCAGTTCTTGGGGTTTTTTTGCTCAGTGTCTGCCATGCTGCTCCTCTATCTGAGACTGGGTTTCTAGGCAACAACGAAAAAGCAGTTAATAGCAATAATAAAATTTGTTCTGATCTGTTATTTTGTTTTTGGAAAAATTCCATTAATGTTCTTCAGATTTCAAAAAACTATAAAGGTGTTCAGAGAAGTCTGAAATTATTTCTCTAAAATGTGAAGTATATTCATTTTCTTTTTCTTTCCTTTTTTCTTTTTTTCTTTTTTGGTTGTTGCTGCTGTTCTATGATTTTTGTTTTCAATTTCTATTTATTCTGATCAGAGTCCCTGCGTAATATACACAAATTAAATACACCCTGTATTCTTGTTTAGAAATTCTTGTTATATATTAATCTTTGTTTATGGACGAATTTCCTGAGGTGCTGATTTTAGAACAATAATTCTAGAAGCCTTTGAAATAGACTTTTTAAGTTGGTGCAGTCCTGATTAAGAAAAAGACAGGAAAGAAGAGGTGAGAGGAAACCAGTCTCCAGAATAACATGTCCAGTGACTTGGTAAAATTTTATCTGTTGCATATTTGGATCTTTTCAGGATAAAGCTTCATTATTCCTGTGAAACTGTGGTAGCCTGATTCTCTTCTACAGTATATCTGAAAAGAATGACTGTATTATTAGTTAGGATCCCTGAAGTCCACTATCTTCAAATTAATCCATTCTTTTTCTTCTATTATTTTATTTGCAGTCTAGCTTGCTCTATCTATAAAGAAGCAGAGGGATACAAGCTCTTTGGATTAAGGCTGTTTGTCTCTTTATTTTCATATCTCTGATTTAGATAAAGGTGAATACAGTCTAAATCAGCGTTATGTTCCTTGTAAGACTGTCTGCACGTTAGCTATACTAATTGAAGACAAACTTAAATACCACTTTTCATTAATAGCACCTGAGGTTGGCTCTGATATTGCCAGGGATGAAAACTGCCATGGGCTTCATTATGCTATGATTTTATTTTAGTGTAGACCAGTGCTAGGAAGAGAATGCCTGACTTAAACATACTTCAGTTGCTTTTAAAACCTTGTGTTTGTCATGATGAATATTAGAGGTTACTTTTTCTTATATTTAGTAGAATATTAAGGTACAGACCTTCTCCCTAAATGAGTATATTTTTCTCACCCTGTTTGAGCAAGTAATGAAACTGGCAATGTGATAACCTTGTGCTCCTTGGAGATTCTGTATTGTTTGAAGGATTTGAGTTTTTTTTTTCCCTCCACTTTGAGCATAGTTAAATGGGACAATACAAGTGGTGATAGGAGATGTTGAAATGAAGCAAAATGGAAGTACTTTAGAAGAAACTGGCTAGAGGATAATACTCTGGGCCCAAATGTTCGAGATTTCAAGTGAAGATGGACCGAAGTAAGAACACGTATTATAGCATAAATCTTTTAAATCTGTGTAATTCCTGAACTGAGTTAATTTACATGCACATTCCTCTCCATACATGTAGTTGGTTAAACTATGATTTGGAGGGTATTTCTTTGCATCTCAAATATTTTTTCTGTATCTTTGAAAGAATGAAACACGACAGTTTGTGGGTAGCGGCTGCCCATGGCAGGGAGGTTGGAATTCAGTGATTTTTTAGGTCCCTTCCAACCCAAACCATTCTGTGATTCTGTGAAGCTGTAAGCTGACCTTTCTAATCAGTCAAGGAAAGCTGCTTGTTCCACGCTGAAATTGTGTGAAGATTTTAGTCTATCAAATAAACATCTAGTTTGAGATTGAGGACTTCAGAACACAAGGGTTTTTTGTTTGATTTTTTTTAATTGATTGACGTTTCTGTTCTTACCAAGTAAGCAATATTCCAGGATAAGAGTCTGAAGTAAATCGAAGTTCTCTTTCTTAACATCTATATAAATCTGCCAGAGCCTTAAAATGACACAGTGGTTAGTTTGATAAATATGTGACAGTTACACAGAAGAAGAAAGAGCTTTTAAAACCAAACTTCTTTTCCAGAATTGCATTGTGGTGTATCCATGCTGGTTTAAATGTGTTTTCTAATTTTATTGGAGGTGAATGTATTTAAGGTATGCAAAGATCCTGAAAAACAAAAAAATTAATATTAAAACTAGGATTTTACATTGTAGTTGAATGCAGTTATTTTTTCATTGCCTTAGTATAATCTTACCTTGAGGTGAAATCTTTGATGGTTTCTCTCACAAAACCACAGAGATCTGTTGCTTTACTACAGCTACTCTGTTAGTACGTAAGGCCCTTCTTGGCACTGCAGCGTATAGATGAATGTTGCTTAAATGTACAGTGACTAACCCTATAAATACCGATCACCCAGTTTCTTCCAAGATAGTGTCATGCTGTCCAACTTCTCCATTTTGATTGTTGGCATCTCTCATGCATATACTGACAGGTTAGCATTCAGGTTAGGATTATGCCTGCTGTCTCTTTATCCAGCTCTGTAAGAAATTGGGTCAATTCTTGATTTATTTTAATTTTATTTTTAGTTAGTTAGTTGATGGCTCACAGTTTAACATTAGTTCCTCCTTGGATGTGTTACGTTTTGGACATTAGAGAAGAAAATGCAATCGTTGTGTCTTGTGTATCTCCTTGTTCTTAGATTCAACTGTGCTTTTCCTAATTTCAGCATCTTCCTACAGCAGTAGGAGCAGAAACACAGCAACCCTGCCCGAAGCAGTAGGTGTGATTTATAGTTTCACTCCAAAAAGCACACTGATATACGCAATATAAATTGATTACATTTCTCTGCTATATATCAGTAAGTAATACAAATTGTTTTTTGTTGAGCACATACAGTACATGTGACTCCAAACTGGGATTAGATGTTAAAGCAGTAAAAGAAATAGCTTTACTTAAGTTATTTTGATTAGTGTTTTGGTCTAAATGGAACCAGTTTAATAGAGCACACCGTTGCAAAGTATATCTTTAAACAATAATTGAGGAGACTGGTATCAAATCTTTTAAATCCCCTTTGGGTAAATTTAAAAAATTCTTTCAGTTAAGACTATGTTGTTTATAGGTATCAATGCCTGTGACTGGAAAGCTGCCTCAGGCTTTTAGGAAGAGATGTTACTGGAATAGTAGGAAATGATACTTGTTTGGTCTGCCAGAGCCCTGCCAATGGGATGAGTATAATTCTCATTAGACTGTATTTCAGCATTCCCTCACATTAGTGTTGACCGTAGGGTTAAGCCTGTTGCTACTGACGAGGGGAAACGTGACTCCTACAAATCTGATAGCGCTTTGTGTAAAATAACTGTGTGTCCACTATTTGGAGCATAGCCTACGTGCTTTTCTCCAACTATTGTTAATTCCTCTTGCTCTATTCAGGCTTGTCCACAGGTGAGTGGAGATGATAACAGTTTTCCTAGCAATTGTGACAAAGATCTTTCCCGTTTCCAACATCACCACATCATCATTTCTAACCCTGTCACATCTGCTTGATGTGAGAGTGCGAGAGGTCACCACCTGCTTGCGCTTTAGAGAGGCCTTACTGCCATGACCATATAGAGCAGAGATCATTTCTGAAAGTGTAAACCAGCAGGATGTAGCTGCAGCTCCTGTGGTCAGTCAGTTTGTCTAATGGCCATTGAGTGCCAATTTGAACCATTAATAGCATTTCGGTCTAATTTCTGGAAGATTAAAATGCTCTCCTGGCAGCTATTTGTGCTATTCCTCTGATTTTCTCATAGTAGAGATGAATAAAATACTGTGCAGGAATTTGTTCCTTTTCTCCGAGAATTATCACAGGAGGAGCTGTCTGCAGTCTTCCCCTTCTTGTTCGTGTAGTTCTGCAGAAATCTCTTCTCCTCCCTGAGTGGCCTGAACATAAGGTTGTTGGGGGGCAGGTGGTCACAAAGGCAGTGTTTGTATCAAAGGCTGGCCGTGTCATACTGCCTCACAAAACCTAGGGGCTTTTAGGTACCTCTGGATTTCACTAGATGTGCCTGTGTGAAATGTCACGTAGAAAACTAGTGAATAAATATGAAACTAAACTTAGGGACTTGAAAGTGTTCCATGTAGGGTGCGTCTCACTCCTACACTTACTGCCTGCTTTGCTGCTGACTACAAGACGTCCATCCTCAGACACATTGTGCTTGGTTGACCTTGGCCATGCCACTTTGTCCCTGCTGCTCCTTCCTCCTCACACTCTTCCCCCACTCCAGCTTGCTCCCACCTTGGTCTGGGAGTGCTGGGAGGCCTGGGAGGTGTACGGGGTGTGTGAGGGGTCTGGTGTCAGGGTCACAGGCATCAGCTCCGGAGCTGCTGCTTGCAGGGTGCTGGGCCGGGTGCTTTCACTGGAGGGATGCTCAGCTTTTGGCTCACCTTGCTAAGCCTCAGGATGTGGTATGAATAGCATTTCACTGGGGCTTTGACCTAATGCTTAGGATATCGATCTGGGCTTTCGATTAGAATTGACAGAGTAAAAGGATGAAGTTTCTTTTAGATTAACACTGATGGGGTGAGCATATTAGTATTTTTATTTATGTGCATGTACAACACTCAGGAACATATTTCATCCCTAATCCTTGCTGAGAAGTGTCAAGCACTGTTTTAAGTAAGATCAAGTGGCAGAAATTTTTAGGTTGGATATTAGGAAGAACTTCTTTATGGAAAAGGTTGTTAGTCACTGGAATAGGCTGCCCAGGGAAGTGGTTGAGTCACCATCCCTGGAGGTCTTTAAAAGACGTTTAGATGTAGAGCTTAGGGATGTGGTTTAGTGGAGGACTTGTTAGCAGTAGGTCAGAGGACTCAGTGATCTTGGAGGTCTCTTCCAACCTAGACAATTCTGTGATTCTGTGAAAATAAAAGAATGGTTTTGCCAAACCCCTGAACTTAAGCCTGAAGAGGAGGTCGCCTTGAGTTGTATGGGAGTTTTTGTCCCATTTCACAGGCTAGTTTGGACTAAACTTTGTAGTGTCACGTTGTTTTACCAACAGGAAGAAAAAAGGAATTTTATAACTTCTCATCAAGCTCCATTTTTGATCTGAAGACTGTAGTTTTGAAGGTACACATTCATGAGAAATATCTTCAAAGAGTTTGTTACCGCAGTTTCCTTCAAATTCTCATTCTGATGTTAGAAACTATCTGGTTGAGCTATACGTATTTTCATAATGAAGTTGAGAAGGAAAACAAGCAATGCGGTCAGAGTGACTGCGGATACTGAAGAACCTGTAAACTCAAAACACAGAAGTCAGACATGGAGCAAAAGTTCTAAGAGACTATATTGTGCAACATACACTGACATACACAACACTTCTAGAGAGCAATGGATTGCTTTGCTTCAGACATTATTGTAGAGGTATGTGGAGATCCTGAACTTCTGTGGACTCTTCAGGCACTGAAGCTACATTAAGAGGAAGCTTTATTTTAGTACCCCAACACAGTAGTAAGTCCTGTGGTGGAGTTTCATGACAGCTCTTAGTTGATGAAAGCTTCTCTCAAGGGTTCCAGGTAAGTAGGTAATCTTTGTCTTCACAGAAAAAAAAAAAAAAAAAAAAAAAAAAAAAAAAAAAAAAA